>NC_041380.1:187900216-187900509 GCF_002162155.2 Triticum dicoccoides | reverse complement strand
GGCTGCAGCTAAGCCTCCGAGTGGGAGTCTGGCTCACCACTCGGTAGGATTTTTAAACACTTAGGCGAGCACTGGGCTGCAGCTAAGCCTCCGAGTGGGAGCCTGGCTCACCACTCGGTAGGATTTTTAAACACTTAGGCGAGCACTGGGCTGCAGCTAAGCCTCCGAGTGGGAGCCTGGCTCACCACTCGGTAGGATTTTTAAACACTTAGGCGAGCACTGGGCTGCAGCTAAGCCTCCGAGTGGGAGTCTGGCTCACCACTCGGTAGGATTTTTTTACAAACTTAGGCGAA
>NC_041380.1:187889527-187899760 GCF_002162155.2 Triticum dicoccoides | reverse complement strand
AGCTAAGCCTCCGAGTGGGAGTCTGGATCGCCACTCAATAGGATTTTTAAACACTTAGGCGAGCACTGGGCTGCAGCTAAGCCTCCGAGTGGGAGCCTGGCTCACCACTCGGTAGGATTTTTAAACACTTAGGCGAGCACTGGGCTGCAGCTAAGCCTCCGAGTGGGAGTCTGGCTCACCACTCGGTAGGATTTTTAAACACCTAGGCGAGCACTTGGCTGCAGCTAAGCCTTCGAGTGGGAGTCTAGCTCGCCACTCGGTAGGATTTTTAAACACTTAGGCGAGCACTCGGCTGCAGCTAGGCCTCCGAGTGGGAGTCTGGCTCACCACTCGGTAGGATTTTTTTTACAAACTTAGGCAAAACGGATTCGCAGCTAAGCCACCCACTGGGGGATTTCACACGCAAACAAAAGCGACAACAATTATAGGAAAAATTGTAACACTCTTGTCTTTGATAAATAGACTACAGAAGTTTTTCTTATTACATCTCATCCGAGTGAGAATTCAAGTGTAAAAGGGGCGGATTCGCAGTTCTGCATTCCAAGCTCGTGGCTCATCGATCTGGCGATCGACATTGTAAAGGTGATACGCTCCATTGTGGAGGACTCTGGTGACGATGAAGGGACCTTCCCAAGTAGGAGAGAGCTTGTGTGGTTTCTGTTGATCCACTCAGAGGACCAAATCTCCTTCTTGGAAGGCTCGACTCTTCACATTTCTGGCATGGAATCAACGCAAGTCTTGCTGATAAATGGTCGATCGGATCATAGCCATTTCTCTTTCTTCTTCCAGGAGGTCGACTGCGTCTTGCCGGGCTTGTTCTGCTTCATCTTCGGTATAAAGCTCTACTCGGGGTGCATTGTGAAGTAGATCACTCAGCAGGACTGCTTCTGCTCCGTAAACCAGAAAGAACAGAGTTCTTCCAGTCGACCGATTCGGGGTGGTCCTCAATCCCCATAGAACTGACGGAAGCTCGTCGACCCAAGAACCTACTGCATGCTTGAGATCACGCATCAGCCGAGGATTTAGTCCATTCGACTAGGGGTGGGAAACCGATGCATAGTCGACTCGTGTGCCTTGAGAGGCGCAAAAAGCTCTGAACTTGTCTGAATCAAAGTTTGACCCATTGTCGGAGATGATGTTATGCGGGACTCCATATCTGAATGTTAACTCCCTGACGAAACTGATAGCAGTGCAAGCATCAAGATTCTTGATAGGCTTAGCTTCAATCCATTTGGTAAACTTGTCGACTGCTACAAGCACATGTGTGAAACCGCTCCTGCCTGTTCTCAATGGGCCAACCATGTCCAGTCCCCAAACAGCGAAGGGCCAGACGAGTGGAATGGTCTTCAGGGCTGATGCAGGCTTGTGTGACATGTTGGAGTAGAACTGGCACCCTTCACACTTGTCGACTATCTCTTTTGCCATTTCATTCGCTCTTGGCCAGTAAAATCCTGCTCGGTATGCTTTAGCCACAATGGTCCGAGAGGACGCATGATGACCACAGGTCCCCGAGTGGATATCATCAAGGATCATCTGACATTCTTCTCGTGTTATACACTTCTGACTGACTCCAGTCGCGCTTTCTCTATACAACTGTCCCTTTATGACTGTAAAAGGCCTTAGATTGACGAACGATCTGTCGAGCCTCTTCTTCGTCCTCCGGGAGTTCCTTTCTCAGGATATACGCGATGTACGGTATCGTCCAGTCGGGGTGATTGCCAAAACTTCCATGATTAGGTCGACCACTACCAGAATTTCAACTTCAGTCGGATCTGTGGCACTCTTTGGCTGCAGGGCTTCATCTGTAAAAGGATCTTCTTGGACTGATGGCGAGTGGATGTGTTCCAAAAACACATTGCTGGGGATGGCTTCTCTCTTGGAGCCTATCTTTGCCAAATCATCAGCCGCTTGATTTTTCAGTCGGGGGATGTGATGAAGCTCTAACCCCTCGAATTTCTTCTCTAACTTTCTCACTGCATTGCAATAACCAGTCATAGCTGGACTTCTGATGTCCCACTCCTTCATCACCTGATTAACCACCAAATCTGAGTCGCCATAGACCATGAGGCGACGGACGCCGAGTGAAATGGCCATGCGCAACCCATACAAAAGTGCTTCATATTCTGCTTCGTTATTGGAGGAATCGAAGTATATCTGGAGAACATATCTAAGCTTATCTCCTCGGGGGGAAACCAATACTACCCCGGCACCGGAACCATTCAGCATCTTACATCCATCGAAGAACATGGTCCAGTGCTCCGAGTGAACTTGAGTCGGAAGTTGCCGTTCGATCCACTCGGCGACGAATTCTGCAATTGCTTGGGACTTGATAGCTTTCTTTGCCTCAAACTTGATATCTAGGGGAAGAAGTTCAATCACCCATTTGGCCACTCGACCAGTTGCATCTCTATTGTGCAAAATCTCTGATAGTGGAGCGTCGCTGACGACTGTAATGGAATGATCAGAGAAGTAATGTGCAACCTTCTTCGTGGTCATATAAATCCCATATACAAGCATCTGGTAATGAGGATATCTTTGCTTTGAAGGAGTCAAAACATCAGAAACATAATATACTGGGCGCTGAACTTTGAAGGCCTTTCCTTCTTCTTCCCGCTCGACCGTAAGTACTGTACTAACAACTTGTCCTGTGGCTACAATGTAAAGGAGCAAAGGCTCCTTGCTGATTGGGGCAGCAAGCACCGGCTGGGTGGAGAGCAGAGCTTTGAGCTCTGTAAACGCTACATCAGCTTCTGGAGTCCACTCGAACTTGTCGGAATTCTTCATCAGTTGGTAAAGAGGCAATGCCTTTTCACCGAGGCGAGAGATGAATCGACTTAAAGCAGCCAAGCATCCTGTAAGCTTCTGGACGTCATGCACATGCACAGGATGTTTCACCCGGAGTATAGTACCAATTTTTTCAGGATTGGCGTCGATCCCCCGTTCGGAAACGAGAAAACCGAGTAACTTCCCACCTGGAACTCCGAATGTGCACTTTGACGGATTGAGCTTGATATCATACCTCCTGAGGTTGGCAAAGGTTTCAGCAAGGTCAGTCAGCAGGTCGGAACCCTTCCGTGACTTGACCACAATATCATCCATGTATGCCTCCACATTCCGGCTGATTTGAGTGAGCAAACACTTCTGAATCATCCTCATGAACGTGGCTCCGGCATTCTTGAGGCCGAACGGCATGGTGACATAACAGAAGCACCCGAATGGAGTGATGAAAGCTGTTTTGATCTCGTCAGGCCCGTACAGACGGATCTGATGGTACCTGGAATAGGCGTCTAGAAAAGACAAACGCTCACATCCCGTAGTCGAGTCGACTATCTGGTCGATGCGGGGGAGAGGAAAATGATCTTTCAGGCAGGCCCGATTGATATGCTTGAAATCAATGCACATGCGAAGTGACTTGTCCTTCTTGGGGACCATGACAACATTGGCGAGCCACTCGGAGTGGTAAATTTCTCGGATGAACTCCGCTGCTCAGAGCCGAGCCACCTCCTCGCTAATGTCCTTCCTCTTCTGGACGGTGGACCGTCGAAGATGTTCTTTCACAGGTTTAAATTTTGGGTCGACTCGTAGACGGTGCTCAGCCAGCCCCTTGGGAACTCCAGGCATGTCAGCGGGCTTCCATGCGAAGATGTCCCAGTTCTCATGGAGGAACTAGATGAGCGCTTCTTCCTATTTGGAGTCGACCTCGTTGAGATTTGAGTCGGAGCAGCATTTGGATCGGTCGGGTGAATGTGAACTGCCTTCGTTTCACCGGACGACTGAAAAGCTGATTCTGAAGCAGGCTTCTTAGCTCGTAGCAACTCACTCGGATCTGAAGTCTTCTGATACTCTTGCAGCTCGACCACTGCCATCTGAGCGTCAGCAATCTTTGAGCCTTTCTGAAAACACTCTTCTGCTTTCTTCCGATTGTCTGTACAGTGATCACACCTTTGGGACTTGGCATCTTCAATTTGAGATACACATAACATGGTCGAGCCATGAAGCGTGCATAAGCTGGCCTGCCCAAAATAGCGTGATAAGCACTTTGGAAATCCACAACTTCGAATGTCAACTTTTCCTTGCGGTAATTCTTGGAATCACCGAAAACCACATCAAGAGCAATTTGGCCGAGTCACTCGGCTTTCTTCCTAGGAATGACTCCATGGAAACTCATGTTACTGGTACTGAGCGTGGACATCGGAATGCCCATCCCTTTTAATGTTTCTGCATACAGTATGTTCAAACCGCTGCCTCCATCCATCAGGACTTTGGTCAGTTGAGTGCCTTCGACAACTGGGTCGACCACCAGAGCTTGCCTCCCAGGGGTGGTAATGTGCGTAGGGTGATCAGACTGGTCGAATGTGATGGCAGTCTGGGACCACTTCAGATAATTGGGTGTTGCCGGAGCAACCATATTTACCTCACGGTTAATAACCTTCAGTCTACTTTTGCTCTCAACATCAGCAAAAATCATCAGGGTGGAATTGACCTGGGGGTACCCATCGTCACTATCTTCCTTGTCCTCAACTTTGTCCGACTCCTTTTCCTTATCTTTGGACTGCTTGCCCTGAAACTACTGGATCAGAAGCCGACACTGTCGAGTGGTATGCTTCTGGTAAATGAGTTTACCCTCTTCATCTTTCTTGGTGTGGATGTGACACGGTAGATCCAAAACATCATTTCCATATTGGTCTTTAACTTTCTTGGGGTTCCAAGGTCCTTTGGGTTTTCCCTTAAATTTTCCCTGTGTTACGGCCAGGGCCTCCCCAGGAGCGGCTGGCTCGGATTTCCGCTTCTATTTCCGACTGGAATTTCCTCCGGTTTCCTGGGCGACTACTTTATGCTTGCCACTCCGGAGTCGATCCTCATCTTCACCATTAGCGTATTTGGTGGCAATCTCCATCATCCGATTCAGAGACATCTCTCCGGTTCGACCGAACTTCAGATTCAATTCTCTATACTTAACGCCTTCTTTAAAGGCACAAACTACTTGATGATCTGGTAATTTTCAACTGTGTGATGCAATGTGATCCACCTCTGGATGTAATCCCCCAAAGTTTCATTCGGTTTCTGCACGCAAGACCGCAATTCCGTAAGGCCTGCAGGTCGCTTGCATGTTCCTTCAAATGTGGTGACAAACACTCGGGAGAGATCCTCCCAAGTGTAAATGCTGCTGGGTGCTAACTGATTCAGCCACGCTCTGGCCGAGCCTTCTAACATGAGAGGCAGGTGCTTCATGGCTACCTCATCATTCCCACCGCCAATCTGGATAGCCACTCGGTAATCTTCGAGCCAAGTTTCGGGCTTGGACTCACCGGTGAACTTACTAACTCCAGTCGCCAACCTGAAGTTGGGAGGAATTACAGCGGCTCTGATGGATCGATTGAAACACTCCGGCCCTAAAACATGTACTCTGCTACTGGTAGGCGCATCTCTGTCGTGGCCTTCTCGATGAGCTCTATTCCTGTCGACCAAACCTTGAACGAGAATGGATCTCGCATCAAAGCCTGGTTCCCTGGGGTCGACTGGAATTCTCCGCCCAACACTATGAGGGCGTCTGTCATCCTGCTGTCGAGGCACATATGATCCACTCCTCGGGGGAGGGGTTGGCACTCGACGTCGATCATCACAATCAAATTGGTGATCATACTGCTCATTCCTTCTGTACTGATCACGCCGGTCTCCACGTCCCTCACGCCTCGGAGGCGATCTTGGGCTGTGAGCCGGCTGGACTGTATCCACTGCAATGGATAGACTGTGGGTCCTGTTCCGCGACTGAGAAACAGCGTAATTCTGGTCTCCCGCTGCCCGGAGCAACGCTCTGATTTGCAACAAGCCTCTGCCAGCCTCTGACTGGGAGGGCTGAATCGACTCTGCTATATTGGCCACATCCACCAAATTCTGAATTGGAGTACGATATACCTGCGGGGGCAGAAAGAGTTGACGTCGACTGGATTCTGGAGCCCGTTGACGCACTCGCTCGTCGAGTATTCGCTTGAGATTCTCCAGTCGAGTGCACTCGGCCAAGTTAGCCAAGCGCGCGCCCTCCAAGGCTCGGGCCTCGGGGGTTTCTCCAACGATAGGAGTGTGGAGTGCATTCATGTTCCGGCGGCGAAGCTCCTCCCGCTGCAACGACATGAGAGGCTCAGGGAGATACTCCTCGCGAGGACGCGACGGGTCGCCCCCATCCGCGCCTCCGTCAGTGCGGGGGAAACCGGGAGGACTGTGTGGCCCATCGATCACCAGAACCTCTGCAGCTGGGTCACTGCTGTCGCATTCGGATGCGGTCTCTGCGGAGCCAATCGAAAGGTCGAACAAGCCATAGAGGGATTCGTCGGGCTCGATTGCCGCGACTTGCGGGGTGGCTGACTGGCGGGCCACCGCATGCCTCACCCACCTCTGAAGCCTCGACCGACCGGAGCGCTTGCGCCGGCGAGAAACAGGGCGGGGAGATGCCACAGGGGCCGACCGATACTGGGTCGACGGCTGCCGCAGGAGGACACCACGGACGCATGCGCGAAAGTGCGTCGCCCCGCGGACGAGGAGCGCGTCGGCGTCGAGTGGAGCCGCCTGAAGCCAAGCGGAGTCATCGGCGATGAACGTGAGCGCGCCGAGAGGGATCTCGCGGCCCTCCACCAAAGCTCCGCCCGAAAACATGATCAAAGAGATTGGAAAAAATCGCAACTTCTCCAACTAGGCGCTAAGACTCCTAGCCCCATGGTGGGCGCCAACTGTCGTGGTTCTAACTCTGACAGTGATGTAGGGGGTAATGTATGGAGAGGCTAGATCTTATCTATGGAGGAGTTGTAAGAACACGAGGATTATGAGTTCAGGCCCTTCTCGGAGGAAGTAACAGCCCTACGTCTCTGTGCCCGGAGGCGGTCGACTGAATTATGTGTTTATGAATAACAGGGGTGCGAACCCCTGATACTGAGGAGGGGGTGGCTTATATAGAGTTCCCCAGGCCCCTCCAGACCTCAGTAATGCACGGTTTAAAGTACATTAAGACTGGGGGTTACTGGTAACGCCCCTAATAAAGTGCTATGATGACCATAAAAGCTACTTAATGACCAACCGTTTGCGTGCAGGGTGACTTTAGATCTCCTGGCAGTCGAGTGGTTGGATCTCGGTCGAGTGATTGCTTCGTGGTCGAGTGTCTTGAATCCGTCGAGTGGGATACCTCCAAGTCGATTGAAAGGTGACTTCTTCTAGGGATGTCCTTGGGTAGGGTACTTAGGACAGGTCCATGCCCCTACCCTAGGTACATAGCTTCATCACCCGCCGAGAAGAGACCATCACGGTAACACACGCGGTTGATGTGTTTTAATTAAGATCAAGTTCAGGTTTTCTACAACCGGACATTAACAAATTCCCATCTGCCCATAACCGCGGGCACGGTTTTCGAAAGTTCAAATCCCTGCAGGGGTGTCCCAACTTAGCCCATCACAAGCTCTCATGGTCAACAAAGGATATTCCTTCTAGCGGGAAGACCCGACTAGACTCGGAATCACGGTTACAAGACATTTCGACAATGGCAAAACAAGACCAGCAAAGCCACCCGATTGTGCTGACAAATCCTGATAGGAGCTGCACATATCTCGTTCTCAGGGCACACCGGATTGTCCAAACTTCCGGTAGGCCAGCCCAGAGTTGCCCCTGGTGGCCACCGGCGGCTGACAAGGTGGACCAACACTCAGAGGAGCACTGGCCCAGGGGGTTAAAATAATGATGACCCTCGAGAGCGCGACTTCCAAGGAAAAAGAAAAGGCTAGGTGGCGAATGGTAAAACCAAGGTTGGGCCTTGCTGGAGGAGTTTTATTCAAAGCGAACTGTCAAGGGGTTCCCATTATAACCCAACCGCGTAAGGGACGCAAAATCCGGGAACATAACACCGATATGACGGAAACTAGGGCGGCAAGAGTGGAACAAAACACCAGGCATAAGGCCGAGCCTTCCACCCTTTACCAAGTATATAGATGCATTAATTAAATAAGAGATATTGTGATATCCCAACAAGTAAACATGTTCCATCAAGGAACAATATCTCCATGTTCCAACAAGGAACAAACTTCAATCTTCACCTGCAACTAACAACGCTATAAGAGGGGCTGAGCAAAGCGGTAACATAGCCAAACAACGGTTTGCTAGGACAAGGTGGGTTAGAGGCTTGGTTCAACAATATGGTAGGCATGAAAAGCAAGTGGTAGGTATCGCAGCATAGGCATAGCAAAAGAGTGAGCAACTAGCAATCAAAGATAGAAGTGATTTCGAGGGTATGGTCATCTTGCCTGAGATCCCGCAAGGAAGAAGAACGAGTCCATGAAGAAGACAAACGGATGTAGACGAACGGGTCCTCACAAACGCGACATTACCGGAACCAACCCGAAGAAGCAACACTGGAAAGAAGCACACAACATAGTAAACAAACCACACATGAACATGGTATGATATGCGGGATGCGAGATGCGATGCATATGCATGATTTGCAAAGGAATGGTTGCACCTGGCCTCAACTTGGAAATCCAAGAGTGCCACTGGAAATGTGAGATGATTTCGGTTGGAATCGATATAAAGATCATCGGAATCGGATGCACGGTTTGGAAAAGGCAAGCAAAACAAATATGGCACCGGTCTGCGATAAACAACAAGTGACCAACTAAATGCATCAAGATAAATATGCTACAACACTCAAACATGGCAACAAAATACATGGAAGGGATCCACTCATGATGCTTGACAAAAGATGAACACTGAGGTATGGCTAATTCATCCATTAACAGGTCCAAACAAGCACGGCAAAAGTGCAAACGATAACAAGTTTCAGACTTAGTGAAATTAACACAAGCCTGGAATTTATTATCAGGAAGCACACTTTAGAGCATGCAAACTACATGCTACAGGAACTTAACATGGAAAGGCAAGGCATGGCATGAAGCTACTCAAAGCACTCAACAAAAGTACCTTAGTGACCTTGAGCCAAAAGGGATCATAAAATACAATTGCAAGCATGTGAACATGGCAAAAACATAATCAGATTACAGACTTAGTGAAAAACTGGAGCATGCAAATCAGATAACGAGTAGGCATGTTTACGAGCTCGATGCACTCACTACAGAGCATGGCATGACAAGCTAAGCATACATCCATCAAGAAGACATGGCATAGAAGCTAGACATGGCAAGAACAACATCATAGCATGCACGGATCAATAACAACATCCTCGGCAATATCGCTAACAAGTCAACAATCTGACAGGATTCACGAAATAGCAAAAGTAGAGATCGATAGACTCAAGCTAGGGTGCTCCATAAATGCAAACAAAGACATGGATGGATAGAGCACCACAATGTTAACAAAACATCCTTACTTATCATCCTCAAAAGAGGCACGTATCACTAGGAAACAACATGAACATAAGGCATAACGACAAAAACAGGACAAGCACTTGGTGAAATTCTAAGTCCCTGAAATCAGCATTACTGATTACGCTACTTTGCAAGCTTGTGCTAGTCACCAAAAATATCACAAAAATACATGGAAAGCACCTCTGTAAAGATGGCATGGCATATAACAAAACACATGTAGAGCTCACGGTCATATCATGCACACATTAAACATGGCAAAAATAACAAATAGCTATTTGCTGAAACAGATCTGACAAAATACTCACATAGCCCTCTTCCAACGACATTTCGGGCATCCAGATGAGCTCAAATGAAAATGATGCAATGAGATGAAATGTTGTACTCGTCGAGACGAACATTTTGATATGCTACATGCATGAATCGGAGCCACGGATGATGAATTATGACATGATGAAAAGAGGCATATGAATCTGGAAATTTCGGGGACTTGATAAAATTTTACCCCCGCGAAAAGTCAACGTGGGATGAGGATATCCGGGATGTGGACGCGGCGTTTGGATGGAGGGTGTGGTGGATCTGGTCCCGGTTGACGCCGATGACGAGGACGGCGGATCTTGCCGGAGACAACGGGGATGAGGGCCGGAGTGGAAGGAGATGACCGGAGAGGAGCGGGGAGGCGTGGATGGCTTCGGTGGCGCAGCGTGGAAGTCGAGGCGGCGCACGACGGCGGTGATGCCAGGCGGTGGCGGCGAAACCGAGGCGGCGGTGGCAGCCGGCGGGCGGCTGCGCGCCCTGGCCAGGCGAGGGAGACGACGGCGCGGCCGGGTCCGGCGAGTTGCGCGGCTGAACGAGGAGGCGCGCGGCGCGTGGAGCC
>NC_041380.1:187789188-187888914 GCF_002162155.2 Triticum dicoccoides | reverse complement strand
AGGGCGGTGCCAAGTGGCACGCCGCGGTTGGACGCGGGAGCAGCGGCGCTGAGGTGGCACGCCCTCATTGGGCGAGGTGAGTTGGCCGGGTGGGGTGGACATTGTCCGGCGCGGGACGAAATGTTCGGCGGCGCACGGAGGAGAAGGTTAGGGTTTTGTCTGCGCGGAAAAATCCGAGAGGCACACATATTTATAGGTAGAGGGAGCTAGGAGTGTCCAAATGAGGTGTGGTTTTTGGCCACGCGATCGTGATCGAACGACAGAGATGATGGAGGAGGTTTAGGTGGGTTTTTGGGCCACTTTGGAGGGGTGTTAGGCTGCAACACACACGAGGCCTTTTCGGTCCCTCGGTTAACCGTTGGAGTATCAAACGACGTCCAAATGGCACGAAACTTGACAGACGGTCTACCGATAGTAAACCAAGGCCGCATGGAAAATCTTGGTCCAATCCGAAAACGTTTAACACCCGCACACGAAAAGAGGTATAAAGGGACATCGGGTGACATAGGAGCGCCGGATTGCAAAACGGACAACGGGGAAAATGCCGGATGCATGAGATGAACACATATGCAAATGAAATGCACATGATGACATGATATGCAATGCATGACACGCAATCAATGACAAGGCAACAACAACAAATAACTGGAGGACACCTGGCACATCGGTCTCGGGGCGTTAAGCGGCCATGGCGTTCCTTGCTCCGGTCATGAGCAGAGAGAAAAAAAAGGAGGTTAGGGGAGAGAAGAAAGGTGAACCAGGGGAACGAACGGCGTCAGTGGATTTTTCTCACCAGCAGTGGGCTCTGGTGGGTCTCCGGCAAGGGCTAGCGGGGACGGAGATGCTCAAGACTGCTGCTAATGCTTGGGTGGTCGGCGGCCATGGCGCGAGGGAGACGAGGCCGAGTGCTCCTTCTCGATCTGAAGGTGGCCGCGAGGATGGATCAAGAGGAAGAGTTTGGTTGGTTGGAAGATCGGTGGAGGACGCTGGTTGGCTCGGGTGAGATCCCGAGGGAGATGGTGGCGGCGGAGGGAGGATCCCTAGAAATTAGGGATTTGTCTGATTTGGGTAGGGGTTGGTCTATATATAGGAACAATAGGATTAGGTTTGACCCTCCGATCAAAATCGGACAGTATCGGATAAATAGGTTAGGGAGCCCAATTAAGAAAACGGAGATGGTTTATAGATGTTAGGGGATGATCTGAATGCAACGGTGATGACTGAGCGGTTCGGGTTCGAGGCAGTTTTCGGACGCGCACGAGGGGGTCGATGCACTGTGCAAGGAGGGGTCAGGTGGTTAGGAGGGCCCACCGATCACAATCGGACGGCTCCAGATGTGAGGAGGGTTAGATTGGGCCTGGCGGTTGGTAGTGGGCTGTGTAGATGGTCTAGGGAGGAAAGAGAGGGAAACCCCGCAACAGTTTCCGGAGATCGAAAACGTCCGACGTTAGACCGACTATAATGCCGCTATACTTATCCGTTGGGGTGTCAAACAGACTCCGAATGCGATGAAACTTGGCAGGCGGCCTACCGGCAACAAAACAACACCGCACGCCAACTTTCAACCCATTTCGAGAACATTTTCTGGCCACTTATAAAATAATATTTCGGAGGTGCCGCGGGTGCGTGCGAGTGTGTCTGGGCTCAGAACAGACAACAGAGAGAACTGGGGGAACCCGGACGGATGCAAATTTCAAAAACATGATGATGCAATGCGGATGATGACATGGCAAGATGCAACACATAAGCGAATGACAAGGCAACAACAGTGAAAAAGTGGAAGGCACCTGGCGCAACGGTCTCGGGGCGTTACAACACTCCACCACTACAAGAGGATCTCGTCCCGAGATCTAGGATGGCACCGGAGGACAACGGAAGAGGGAGAGAAGAGGTAAAAACTAAGTTGCTTCTTTGACCAATGAGTGAAACCACGAACCTTGAGAGGTTGAACAAATTGAAAGAAGGAATACAACAAAGATGAACAAAGTTGAAAACACTCCATTAGGAAAGAGGAACAAGGAACATTACTAGAACCTTGTTGATTGAAAAACATAAGGAAAGGGTTGCAATGGACAAGAAGTACATGCAAGCACTCCGGATGAAACGAGATGTACAAGGAACGATAAGGATCAATTACGACAACACTCCGGTTGGAAATGGAAGGCATAGAATATGAACTTGGCAAAATGAAAGCACTTGGATGAGACTCCGTTTAGAAGAGGAATGATAGCCACAATACTCCGGTTAAAACAAGATAGAGATGGAATAAGAATGATATAATTTGGACAGCACTCCGGCTGTAAATGGAAAGAATTCAACATGAACTTGACAAAACAAGATGATGGGTTGAAGAGAGCAACATCACAATGCCTCGGGAAGGAAGAATAGAAGATATATCATTGGAATAACAAAATGGAGAAGAAAATGACAACGTCTGCCACAATTGAGCTTGGAAAACACCCTTCCAAGAAGGTTATAACGGAGTTGTTGGAAAACCCACAACGAAAGGAAAAAGCTTGTTGTGGGCTTATGGAAAACATCTCAAAACTGAGGTGAAATTCTGCCACTAACGGAATCAATTGCTTGCATGAGAGCAATGAAGAGATGAAAATCTCGTCACCAAGATAGGAAGGAGAAGATTGGATCATTGATAAGCACCACAATCGCAACCATCCTTAAGATAGGTTTTAGGTGAAATATAACTCAAGATAACTCCAATGAAGAGATTGATGGATTGAGAAGAGCTCATGCTCGAAGAAATTGATGGGTTTAACTATCTCATTCTTGACAACTTGCGAATCATGAAACCCGAAAGGAAATTGTCAAGAATCACATAACACCACCTCAAAAGATGAGATATGAAAGAATTGCACTTCGGAATGCAAGATGAGGAATGCTTGAACTCCTCAAAACAAGACATGTGTTGAACACCATGTTCATTTTAGAGTATAGCTTGGCGGGTCATGACTTCGAGAGAGATCTTGAAGAAAAATTAAAGAATGAACAGAAACATCGACAAGCCACCATGAAGAAACTCTTGAAGAACTCCGGATAGATAAAAGAAGGTCGCAAGGAAAAGAAGCTTGAAAAGAATAAGATGAATCCTTGCATTGATTAGATGGAGCTTCGCGATGATATAATTGAGAGACCTTGGAACTCCAGGAAAGAAAGATGAACAATTGAAATCAAGAATTTTGATGAACCTCCGGAATAAGGAATTAATCACTTGGATGAAACAAGAATAAGAAATATGTTGTGTGTATCCTTCACCAATTGAAATTGATGACAAGCAAACGGATTAGGCATACTACTTATTCTCGCAGAAAAAAATATTAAGAGAGATATAGCGCAAACTTGAGAAGGTCTTCAACGATCCACCGGTAGGATTGGAAAGAACGAATGAATTGATATGATAATGTATAAAGAGGAATCTTGAACAAACCACCGTAAGGATTAAAAATGAAAGTGGCAAAGACACAATTCACCGGGAAGAATTGGAAAACAAATGAAGATAGTTGAGAGAATTTGATACAAGAGAACAAAGAGATCACGAGTTGATTAGAGAGTACTTGAATGATGCACCCGTAAGATTTGGAGAACAAGAGCTAAAACCTGGAATGAATAATTCTGAGATGATGGGCTCCAGAGAATCAAACTGAAAAGACTCCTGAATTGCTCCGAATGGGTGAAAAGAATTTTCACAATAAAAAACAATTATGAGAGGATGGCATCAAGCTTGAACTCTACATCTTTGGAAGAACGGATAACATTTGGAGGAAAACTCTTCTTCGGTCTTCAAAAGTAGAGAATGATGATGAGAAACACCACCATGAATTGTTGATGCACTCCGGAATGAAAAATAGAAAGGTTGAACCAACGATGAAAAGAATTTGAAAGATCTTGGAGAAAGACATTTGACTGATGACAATCCATTCTTACGTCAAACTATGAAAAGAATTTGAGAGTAGCTCCGAGAAAATAAAAGAGTCAGGTAAGATCCTGGCAAAAGACCTGTGGGTTAGGGCCCACTCAAAAGATACACCGTTGAACAATTTAAAAGAGAGATTGCGCCAGTTGAATTAAATGGCTTGAATGAGATAACATCCTCGAAAGAGCTTGAACGAATGCAGAGTGGAAACACGAATCTTGGAGATAGCTTCAGCACTCCAGAACAATTGAATAGCGAGAATTGGATGATTAAGAGGTGCACTGGCATGAGAACACATTTGAAACGAGAAAAGGATATGATCGACAAAGCTTGACTTGAATCCACCGGAGAAGAAAGAGAACGAATAATGATGAACTTGAGGCTCCGTTAGTATCTTCCTGAGAATCATCGGATAAGAACATTAACGGAAAAGAATGGAGATACTTTCCACCAATAAAATGATACTTGATTAAGAAATCTGAATCCTTGAAGAAAAGGGTGGGAGGGCGGGAAAAAAACGCAACTTGGGACGGATGAAACAAATAATGTTGAGAAGACTTTGATCTTGAGGATGGGAAAAAATGATAGGATCATCTTGAAGAGAATCACACCGGTTGAAAAGAATTGATATGACAACTTCGATGATCAAGAAGGATTGGTATTCACATAGAAGTATGAGAACACCGCTTAGGAAAAGGTATGGATTCAACACTTAACATTAAAGCAACTCAAATACCACAACTCAAAACAAAACAAAGGATTGGCTTGCATCGGGCGGTCTTGCTGGTCTTGTTTTAGCATTGTCGAAATGTCTTATAATCGGGATTCCGAGACTGATCGGGTCTTCCCGGGAGAAGGAATATCCTTCGTTGACCGTGAGAGCTTGTGATGGGCTAAGTTGGGACACCCCTGCAGGTTATAAACTTTCGAGAGCCGTGCCTGCGGTTATGTGGCAGATGGGAATTTGTTAATGTCCGGCTGTAGAGAACTTGACACTTAATTTAATTAAAATGCATCAACCGCGTGTGTAGCCATGATGGTCTATTTTCGGCGGATTCTGGGAAGTGAACATGGTTCTTGTGTTATGCTTGAACGTAAGTAGATTCAGGATCACTTCTTGATCATTTCTGTTTCCTTCATTTTGCGGTACGCCACACTGAGGGAGTCCTGGATTAAGGGGTCCTCGGGCGTCCGACCTGTTGGACATGGGCTGGACTAATGTGCTATGAAGATACAGGACAGAAGACTCTCTCCCGTGTCCGGATGGGACTCTCCTTGGCATGGATGGAAAGCCTGGCATTCAGATATGAATATTCCTTTCTCTGTAACCGACTTTGTACAACCCTAGTCCCCTTCGGTATCTATAGAAACCGGAGGGTTAGGTCCGTAGAGGCAATCATAATCATACAGGCTAGACTTCTAGGGTTTTAGCCACAACAATTTTGTGGTAGATCAACTCTTGTAATCCTCATATTCATCAATATCAATCAAGCAGGACATAGGGTATTACCTCCATCAAGAGGGCCCGAACCTGGGTAAAACATCGTGTCCCCTACCTCCTGTTACCATCGACCTTAGACGCACAGTTCGGGACCCCCTACCCGAGATCTGCCGGTTTGACACCGACATTTGTGCTTTCATTGAGAGTTCCTCTATGATGTCAAAGACAGAATTGATGGCTTGCCTTGTTATCAAGGACAGTATCACCTCCGGAGGAGCCCTGGCCTCAGGCCAAACTGTAACATCCCAAAATTTTCCAAATTTTGGAATGTTAATAATAAGATATTTTTGGGTGAATTGCTATGGCTTTCAAGGGAAATTAAACTTTTTGTGACCTTGTTTAAACTTTTCAAACCATGTTATAAGATTCAGATGACATTTTTGTCCAATAAAGAAAACTATGGTTGGGGAAGTTTATTCAAGAATTCAACGGGCATTCAACTCTTTTTGATTCTTTGAAAATATTTTGAACCACCTTCAAATTTATGGAGTGAGAATAAAATGACTTTCTCAAACGTGGTGGATGAATATTTCATTTGAAGTTCTTTGAATTTTGGGAGTTCCATTTGAATTGGGTCTTATTTGAAGCTTTAATGTCATTTAAATATTTGCAAATTACTCAAATAAAAATAAATGTGAGAGGAGATAATATGACTTCTCCAAAACTATTGTTCGCAAATATTAAATATTTCTTGTTAGTCATTTGGGTATTCATAAATCCCTCACACATATGTTGGGAAAATTATGAAGCCCTTAATGCATTATTAAAACAAGTTTGTGCACGAAATAAGTTTATTGAATTTTGAACTTAATGTGCGTAGAATTGAAATAATCAATGGAAAGGGCTAGTGGTCAACCGACCGATCTTTCCTCTCACATCCACCATGTTTTACATTTGAGACACGTTTTGGGCCAGCGCACCGCTTCTCATGCAGAGCGCTGCAGTTCTTGCAACTGAGCACCTGCTTCGAATAGGCAGACCACAACAAATGGGGTGATGCAGAGACCACGGGGTGCTGCTCTCTCTGTTGCAGCCGTCGGCGCTCTTGCAAGTTTTCGCAACAATAGTCTTGTTGCAGGAATACGTAGAAGCTAGAGATGTTGGGTCCTATTACAATGGAGGTTTTGCAACAAGAGTTTTGTTATGAAAAAAAATAAAAGAAGATGTTTTGCATCAAGGGTCTTGTTGCAGAAAAATAGAGAAGAAAAAGTTTTGCAATAGGGGTCTTGTTGCAGTAAATTAAAGAAGAGAATATTTTACAACAAATGTCTTGCATAAAATTAGGGAACTTGACTCTTGTTGTAGAAAGTTAGAGAAGAAGAGGTTTCGCAACAAGAGCATTGTTGCAAAAAAATTAGAGAAGAAGAACGAACGGCTCGTCTTGTATAATCGGATGGCTCGCGAGGCGGTGGATCATTTTAAAAGATCCGCCGGCCGACGCATAGCACTGCCCATAATAAATAGGTAAACACGAACATTTTAATTCCTGTTATAATTAAACTTCTTGCACACACGCTGTGATAGCCTGGCTTATTAGGGATGGTAGACTACTCATATCAATAAGGAATTCCTTCTTTTCCGGGAGCCCATTCGGACAGAACTCCAAAGTTAAGCGTGCTCAGCTTGGAGTAGTGTCAGGATGGGTGACCGACCGGGAAGTTGCTCCCGGGTGCGCACGAGTGAGGACAAAGTGCGTAGAAAAGACTAGTATTGATCTGTGGGGCCAGTCTAGATCCCGCCAGGAGTAACGACCACCGGCGGGTTTGTCCGGGGCGTTACAAGTTGGTATCAGAGCCGACCCTCGCGGTTACACGGATGGTTGCGGACAGGTGCGTGGTCATGTTGTTCATGACGTTTGTGACCCGTCGTGGCACCCGGCATGGCACATGTACCGGACTGGAAGCACATATGTTTGTGCCAAGAGGGAACGTTCCTGTGGCCCGACGAGGACGTCGGTTCCTCTGAGTGGGGGTGTATGTGATAGCCTGGCTTATTAGGGATGGTAGACTACTCATATCAATAAGGAATTCCTTCTTTTCCGGGAGCCCATTCGGACAGAACTCCAAAGTTAAGCGTGCTCAGCTTGGAGTAGTGTCAGGATGGGTGACCGACCGGGAAGTTGCTCCCGGGTGCGCACGAGTGAGGACAAAGTGCGCAGAAAAGACTAGTATTGATCTGTGGGGCCAGTCTAGATCCCGCCAGGAGTAACGACCACCGGCGGGTTTGTCCGGGGTGTTACACACGCACACAAAATATAGTTTAGTAGTCCTAACACTAATTGGGCTAGGCCCAACCAGCCCAGCTCCTCACGTACACGTATAGGAGGTCTTCTTCCTCCTCACGTTCACCCCACAGGAGTCACCATGGCGTACAGCGGATGCGCCCAACACTTCCCTTCCCTTCCCCCGCACCCGTTGACCTCCTGAATCGGTTCCTCTCGTCTCCCACGACCCCTCACCTCTATTAGTGCGCCCTAATTTCCCCCTTAATGGCCATTAGAAGCACAAGTAACAGCCGCCATTAACACCCATGAAACCTAGGACGCTCCGTTCGATTCTGACCTCCCCTGACCATATAAGTATCACCCAGAGGAGTACCTAGATATCCTCACACCCCTCCCCTGAAAGCCCTCACCAATTCCTTCTCCTCTGTGAGTAATTCCTTGTCGAAGTTGAGATCCGTTGTCGTGGCCAACGAACCTCGCGACGCCTCCGGTGAGTCTCTCGCGACTCCTTTTCTTCCTCTGGATGCTGCACCTACTTGCGGACCTCCCTGACGTCTTAGCTCCTTCAAATACGCAGAACGCACCATCCGTAAGTACGCTACCCACCGGAGTCCGGTGCAACTCCGGCGGCCTTCCACCACTGCCACATGAAGGGTCCGAGGCCAGGACATTGTCCATTAAACTCCTATCGCCCTCCTCCACGCCGTTCTGCCGTTCGTTGATGTCGGGGACTTTTCTTCTGCAACTCCGGCAAGAACTCCGGTGAACTCTCTCTCCCTCCTGTAAATCCTCTCTGTTTTTAATTTAAAAAAATTGAATGGGTATTGGGCCTATCAGAAGATGACACATGGCAGCCAATATGTAATTCATGTAATACATTTTCAGGAAAATATTCAACTTCGAAAAATCATATCTCCTACACCGTAAGTCCGAATTTGACAAATTATATTCCCTGACTTGTTGGAACATGTAGTATTTTATAAGAGAAAGTATTTCAGTTTTGGTAATTTCAAACTCAACTCAAATTTATTATGTGAATTAGAGTATATTTAATATACCTCTTGTTCTATAATATATTTGGAGATGGTTCCTTCACAAAAAATATCCCTAGAACCATACCCTTCTATTGGAACACCTCCCATAATTTTTCATCCATGTGTAGCTACTATTTTGGCCTCAACACTCCCAATTGCCTTTATTTTATCGTAGTTCAATTCCATCATTGCCTCAAGTTTAGTTATTGACTTAATCTTCTTGAGTATATTATTACGAACTCTCTGATCATAAGTTATCACCACAAAAAATTGAAGTTACAAGATTAAGTATTTAATTCTTTATCTCGAAACCAATGCCATACCCATTGCCGATTACCCAAGTCAAATATCCCGAATAGTCTCATGATAGAATTTGTTGGAGGAACTTGTCTCAACCATGATCTTCACTTAGTATTACTTGAATCCAACCGTTGTATATGGCTATGTCATGTCTCATGTAAGACCAAACTTGATTCTATCTCAAACCATAGCCACGTCATGATAATTATCCCACAAATGTATTTGTATTGTGAATTTGAATCTTTTATTTGGATTTATTGTGTGTTGAAGTATTGACGCAGAGCATCCTATGGACGTCACCATGTCAAGAGTCCGTTTGGCAAGTGACACGTGTGACATCTACTTCACATACATAAAGGTGAATCATCTCCTTTACACATGCTC
Organism: Triticum dicoccoides; assembly: GCF_002162155.2. Classification (NCBI taxonomy): domain Eukaryota; kingdom Viridiplantae; phylum Streptophyta; class Magnoliopsida; order Poales; family Poaceae; genus Triticum; species Triticum dicoccoides. Next base: position 187,879,543 of record NC_041380.1, on the reverse strand, counting down.
ACTTGACCCCTTCGAGGATGGTATACTACTTGACACTTCTCCCGTGTGCATGCTAGGTATTGTCGGAGCTTCACGGATGTTGAGGAGGAGTGCAAGCGCCAAGGAACAACTACACCATCAGCGGGGGAAGCCTGGAAGCAACGACGGAAGAAGACGGAGCTGCTGAAGCTACAGCGACCGGACATCCGGCGCCTGTGTAGCCTCCAACGAGCTGCACCAACAAACGGCCGAAGCATCAGCGGCCGGACATCCGGACCGTGTGCCCGGACATCCGGCATCCCTCCCGGAAATCTGGCATCCCCTATCCAGAATAGGACTCGAACTGCCACTTCAGCCCGGACCAAGTGCCCCGGACATCCGCCCTCCCGCGAACGGCCGGACATCTGGAGCTTGCCTGCGCGCGGAGTCGGGCCAGAGGCCCATGTATCCCTTTCCCACTTATGATGAGGACATGACTACCTTGGATATGACCAAAAATATTGCATATATGCATATTTGTCAGGTGTATGGGACATTTGTACAATCCACATATGAAGATAAGGAAGAAAGAGATGTTTATTTGCTGTCCAAAAAGTTCTCTCACGTCACTTTTGGCCCAAGAGAAGATAGAGTCCAAGTCTCTCACGTTCTGGATTCAGATTCGGACTGCACAGACATACCTGACTCAAAACGCACACAAGTTTTTCATACGGACTCCGAATTGGGTGATTCTTTTTGCATTGGAAACTAGATTTCGTGCACTTTCCAACCCAATTGGAATCACCTTCAAATTCGTCCGGAGCGTTGAGTTGTGGACGAAACAATCTGATGCTGCAGCAGAATCCGAGTCAAACTACAAGTCCAAAGGTGTTACATCACCTCCACTTGAGCCCATTGGCCTTGTACGACCTAGATTTAGTTTTAGGCTGCCTTGGGACGTCCTCCCACCTCCTTGGCCGCCACCCCTTTCTCCTATATAAGTAGATCCATCTAGTAGCTTTTCCTTGGGTTTTGTTTACATTAAAAGTTCGCCATAGCTGCAACTTCGCGTACTTCGTTTGTGTTCAACGACCAGACAAAGGCGTCACAGAACCCCACCTTGATCAATAAAGCTTTCATCTTATATTCGCAATATCCAGATTGCAATCTCAGTTTCTTGCTTGTTCTTCATTTGCTCGCAGGAAACAGACCCTCGTGGTCAGGTTGATCGTGCTCCGGCGTGGTCAATAACCTCTCGGAGTTGGTTTAGCGATTGCTAAGGCGCGACGTCCTCGCACGTTCGTAGTCGGATCATCAAAGTCGACTTCCACCAAAGCGAAATCCACCATCTCATCGAAAGACGGGACACCTTTGCCTCTATCAACTTATCCCTTCATGGCTTAAACTATATATACTCCTTCCCCTCCTCCTAGTTAGGGTTAGCGTTGTGATAGCTCATTTGAGAGATAGAACTATGCTCATCCATATCAGATCTACTCCACGAGAGAGACTGCAGCCTCTACGGAGAAGATCGCTTTGGATTCAAGCCCCCCTTTCTAAGGGAAGATCCCCCCGTGGATTCAAGACCTCCTCACGGAGAAAACCGGTTACCTCTTGTATCGTCCGTTGTTGACTTTGGATCTTGTATCTCCCTTTGTATTCATGGATCTAGCGCATGTGTGATCACTCTTGTTGATTTTAGTGTTTCTCTCGTGTTTCCCCTCGTGATTCCCCTCATTTTCCCCTCGTGTTCCTCGTGTTCTTCGCGGGATCCACTCCTTTCGTGAAAGATCGGGCGATTAGGGTTCTACCCTACATCATCTTGGTATCATGAGCCACATTGATCACGATTTCGGAGCCTCCCTCGTAGTTTTCTAGCCTAATTTTGTTGTGGTCTTCCCCAATTTTGAAAATCCCAACCAAAAATAGCCCCAATTTTTTTTATGATTTGTTGGTTTGATGATGTTTTGTTGATTTTGATCCATGGATTTGCTTGGTTTCGAGTGGATCTAGCATATCCCCAAGTTTCCCCACTTTCCATTCACGAAATGCATCAAATTTTGCCCTTGGAATCATCAATTTCTGCCCCAATTTGAAAATTTCCACCCCAAACGAGATCTGGATTCGTTGGGCCAGACATCCGGGTCCCCGGCCGGACATCCGGCTCCTGTAGCACCAAATCTGCTCCGGTCTGGACCTCAGGTCCCGGATTTCCGGCCCCGAGCCCGGATGTCCGGCCTCTGACATCTCAGTCATCCCTGTTTCACCGTTTTGTCCATAACTAATTCATCCGGAGTCCGATTTTCGCGTTCTTTAGCTCGTTGAAAAGCTCTTGACATCCCCCTTCCCACAAAAATACCACCATCACCATTTGACTCCATAAATTTTTTGGAACTTTGGCATCTTTGCCTAGGGCTTCCACCACAACCTCCGCATAACCACCCCCGACCTCCGCAACCTAACCAATTTTGTTCCTTATAGCATTTGTGGTTGCTTGAGTAGTGATTCGAGTCTCCTAAGGTGTTTAGGCTACTTAGGGACGATTGCTTCTTCATCAACCACCACCACCAACACAACTTCCGCATAGCCCACCATACACTTCCACCATCCCAACTTAACCCAATTTTGTTAGTGTTGTGAGTTGTGTCTCCTAACGTGTTTCAGCTACTTAGGGACCGTGCTTTCAATTCCGACACCGTGTATAGTACACCACCTTACCCTCCACTTCCACTTTGCGTACTCGCAAAAACCATCATTGCATTTCCGCAATCCCATTGAGCTTCCGCAACCACCATCACATCCCGCTACCACCATTTGACATTTGACATTTGAGATTTTGAGTTTGTGGTTTTTCCGTTTCCTAAGGTGTTTCGTCTACTTAGGGACGAGTCTCCATTATCTTGGTATCTCCATCAAGATCACCGGCACTCATCATCGCCAAGGACGGTAACCTCCATATCATCTTGGTATCGTGGTATCCCTCCATTGTATATTCCCTTGCCATTGCATTGTTAACCCCTAGCCCATTTTGCGTTACTTGCCTATTGAGACTAGCCATTTCAGTATTGCTGGCAATGTTACTTGTGCACGTTAGTGATCTACACTATACATTGCATACATACCATATCATATTGGTATCATATCATCCCTTGTGTCACAAGATTGTTCCCGTATATACCAATTTGCTACCTTGGTCTGTGCATTTCGCATTGTGGCCATACAAAAAAAAGAATAAAGCTTTTAAGCAAAAGAGAAAGAGCAAAGAAGCTTGTAATCAAGTGCCATAGCATCATACCACATTGCATATAAGATTGTCATATCCGATTATATTGGATCATACCACCAGAACATCATATATGTAGCATACTTGGGATAGAAGTCGTTGCATTTTTGTCTCCTATAGGTTGTGCACAAGTGTCGTATCCGCCTATTGAGCAATCGTGCTAGCATCTCTCTAGAGTTGTGCAACAAGAGCATTTTCCCTGGATTCCACATTTTGAGCTCATCCTTGGTTGCACGAACCCATTTATCTATCAATGTGTGCGTTTCCGTGTGCCACCCATATTGCTATTGGTCAACTTGTTACACTTGCGAATTTGTGAATCTCTTTCAACATTATTGACTCTTGCTAACATTTTTGCATCAAATTTTTGTGCCACTATCCTCACCGAGCTCCACCATAAGCCTTATTTGTGTAGGTGTGAGAAACCGACAAGAATTGGTACCAATTATGCTATTTCCTTGTCCACATTGGAGTGATCATTGATCCACTTTCAACTTCGGTCAAGGTACATTTGGTATTCGTTCTTCTCTTTCTCCCACTCATATTTGTTCAAGTCTTGTGATGGATTGGTAAGGCATTTCATTTTCGGTCTACAACAACAATGACGAGTTCGATGACATGCAAAACTCCACCGACGCCAATATGCAAGCGGTCATCCTCATCAAGTCCTACAAGCGGTCTTCCTCATCTTCGAGAAGACGCTCAAGAGCACATGCCTCCGAGCTACCATCTCCGGCAAGGTCACATCGGCATCGACACCATCACCACCATGAACGTGAAGGTCAAGATCTCAACACCAACAACCGCTCAACGACTTCACCATCTCCCTTGGCATCTTTGCCGAGCGACTTCAAGGCATCTTCGCCTATGGACATACGTCATCTTCGCCAACAAGCACATCAAGAGAAGCTCCCCAAACTCAAGTCCTCGACTTCCACAAGCTACTACGACCTCGACATTGACCATGAGATTCCTTTATATGGAACTCAAGAACCCGAGGAGTATCTCGAGTGGGAGCGCCTAATGGACGACTACCTCAAGCTACATCAAGTTCTTCCCGAAGATCAAGTGATGTGCGCCACAATGAACTTCCATGACTACGCGTCCACATGGTGGCTTCACACACCTTCGGAGAGCTACGACATGAGTTGGCCCAAGACGAAGAGAGCTTTGCGGCGAGAGTTCGTGCCTCCAACCTACACGGAACAACTTCAACGCCAATTGGAGAACACCATCCAAGGATCCAAGTCCATCGACGAGTACCTCAAGGATATGAAGATTGCCTTGCGACAAGACGGCGTGGATGGCCCCATTTCGATGAAGTTCCACTTCATGATGGGATTACACAATGACATCTCCAAGACAATCTTCCTCGAGAACTACAAGTCCCTCGACGACAACTACATTGGTGCTCTCAAGGCGGAACTAGGACTCATGAAGGCCAAAGATTCTCCACCCCAAGCTCACTTCGCAACGACCAAGCTCCATGAGAACGAGCATGAGGCTAGTACCACCAAGATGTCCAAGCCCGACAAGCTCCAAGACGATGCTCCCAAGTTCGACTTCACCGCCATCCCTCTTTGTGGCATTGATGATGTCGAGTCTACCTCAACTCTTTTTCAAGATGGTGCAGAGACAGGTACGACTACGGAGAACCTCAAGGACCAAGCTTTGGAGGCGAGCGACAAGGTGGAGAGCCAGGATGATGCTTCCATCTTAGGAGGCGAGAGTGATGATGTGCCATCTTCGACCTTCATCCACGGTGACAACAACGAGATGGTTGAGCATGGGATTTTCCCTTCGACCACAGCGATGTATGATGACTTGAGTGACTTGTGCCACCATATTGAGAGTGAGAGTGACTTCACCACTAGCCCCATATATGTGTTGCCACAATTCACATGTGAGGAGAGCCACAATATCCACCACTTGCGTGAGATGAGTGACTCCATCATATGTGAGTTTGAGTGCTCCTATTTTGAGGGAGTGAGTGAACCACCACATAGAGAGAGTGAGATAGTTGATAGGTCATGTGAGGGCACTTTCAACACTAACGACTTGACCTCTACCTCTATTGTGTCTTCTCATTTGGTGCTAGGTCCCTTATATGATGACGCGTCGATTCTCGACGACTTCGTCCTACCTTTGGACAAGACGATGGCCATGGTGGAATGTGATGCACCCCCACATGGTTCCATCAAGATGAAGATGACCACCATTTGGTCTTTCCCACCTCACCTACACCACATGAGTGAAATGACAAAGGTAACATAGGTGAAGGTGATGCTCTAGTCCCACCACTGGACATTCTTGACGTTGATTGCTTCCATGATGTTGATCAACCTATTTCCATGCTTCATGCTAGTGACTTCCCCATGCGATGATTTACCCATTTATTATGAGTATGATGATTGCCATGTGGAGTTTATTAGTTATGATGCCATGTTACATAGGATTTCTTGTGACAATTCTCTAGGTCACATCATGTTTGCCAATCCACTTGACTTGTCATATGCTATGCATGAGATCGACCACATGTCATATTTGCAATCTCTTCATAGTGACTATCCATATGCCATTAAGATTAACCCAATTTGCACTTATGGCATTGATGACAAGCCCATGGTTATTTGCATTTGTTTTTCTTGTGATGATATTGATATGCTCCCTTTGCATCATTTATCTCATATGCCATGCCATGAACACCTACCTTCGGATATGCATTGTTTTGGATGTTGTCCATTTTCTCCATATGATGTTTCCATTATTGCTCATGAGGAGACCCCCATAGTTTCCTCATACATTTTAAGAGATTTTGATTCATCCCATTCATTGCATGATCCCAACAGTTGTGTGCACAATATGCTCCCCATGAATAAACATGCTATTAATGTGCCTTATACTTGCATGCTCAATTTGTGTCCCCATCGTGTCATACACAATAACTATTCTTTCATGATGAATGACATGTTCTTATACCATGCATCAAATTTCTTTGAGCGATGCTTATCTTGTACTAACTCTCATGTGCACATACACATCATGATGGATGATGTGTACATTTACCACACACACAATTTGTTTGGCTTGTGTCTCTTTTGTGTAGGTAGCCACGAATACTTGTCAACCTCACAATCCCATGAATTGACAAAACGAGCTCTAGAGAGGAACGATGACTTGGGGTCCCATGGATTCTTTCTCACCACTTTCTTCATGCAAAGACTTCGCGCATTTCTTCTACATGACCCTCACTTGGCTATGGGTTATTGTCCATTACATATTATATGCCCATCTTGCCATGTTCCCTTTGCATGATATGTTCATTCCTATGCCTTTGCCATGCATTTGTGATCCATGCTTTGCATTACACATGATGATTGATTCTCATACTTGTATGTGTATTTGCAACTTGGTGGAGATATTGCTTATTATTGCCATGTTTGCTTTGTGCCCCATACCTATGAAGATACTTCCATCTTGCTTTGTGTTCGTGCTTGCGATATGTCATGTGCATTGCCTATGCTTATTATTTGCTCACATGACATGATTGACATGATTTCCTCTAGCATGTTGCATCTTCGCACTACTAGCTTGCATGACTTGATTCTTATGATTGCTTGCCTTGTTGCATCACCGATGATTCATACTTGCTCACTTCATGCGGTTGATGACAACCATCTACATGCTTATCACATGGTTGTTATTGCTTGCCGCCATATATCTCCATATGTTGCCTCTCTCATGCTAGATGATTTGCCATGTATTGAGTGCAATTATGCCTTTAGTCTTGATAATGAGTTTGCCCCCATAGCATTCTCGCCTATATTTGGAGATTTTGACATATTTCTTGTGAAGCATGCTTGCCTTCCTTCATTGCACCATATACCTCATGCCATGAATATTGCCATTGTTGCATCATATTATTCATGCACTTGTGCTTCTAATGGTTATGTGCAAAAGAAGAGAACCATCATGATGGATGATGTGTTTATCTACCATGCGCATACATTCTTTGCTTTCTTGTGTGCATGTGTAGGATACTTGGACTTTGTGTCGACTTCCGCTTCACGTGAGTTGACCATTCGAGCTCTTGAGAGCGAGCCGCATACATTAGACTATGACTCGCTTCTACGCCACCTTTCATACCACTTCGGCATTGTGAAGGACGGACAAGGACACACCTACAAGGTGACATCTTTCTTGAGCATGGATATGACGGATCATACTACTTGTGTTGCTTGCACCATGAGACTTATTGTTCATCTTGGACCACTTGATTGCACACATGTTAGAGATCTTCCTTCGACTTGTCATTTTCACCGTTACATGCATCATGATATATATGCCTTGTGTGTTGCATCCAATTCTTGGATTACTTGCTCCTATCATATGTTTGGTTGCAACAATGTCATCACTTCACATATGCCATGTCCCATTGATTGCTACATGCTTGCCTTGATTGCCTCACACATGATGAACAATTGCTCTTTCCATTATGTTGAGTGCCAAACAATATTCACTACACCGCATGCACATTATGCTTGGATTGTCTTGCACTTGACCCATGTGTTTAGACACTTCATTTTATTTGGTGTTGTGAATGATTCCTATGCCTACCATAGACCTTTCATTTAGCGCTTTGCCCATGTTTGCTATGATCTTGAGGTAGATGCTTATTCACTTATCCAACATATTTGCATCACTACCTCACATTTACATGCTTTGTCCCCATGATATCTTTGCTTGTGCTCAATTTATGTGCTTATATGCCATGTCACACTCCTTTGTCACACCATATGCTTTGCATGACGACGACACTTGTTTGGTGAATAACCTCTTGAATGCTTGGTTTTGCATTAATGCTAACCACATTTCTTTTCCAAGTGTTTTTTGTCCTTACCCCTTTTGAAGGAATCACAAGATGGTGCGACATTGGAGTGCCCATTTCGAGCTTCAAGACGACAAGAACTTGGTGAACGTCCACTTCTACACGGCGAAGCCATCTCTTTCCCATGGTGATTTGGTTTTCGATCCGAGGACGGATCTTTCCCAAGGGAGGGAGATGATGCGGAGCATCCTATGGACATCACCATGTCAAGAGTCCATTTGGCAAGTGACACATGCGACATCTACTTCACATACATAAAGGTGAATCATCTCCTTTACACGTGCTCACTTGACCCCTTCGAGGATGGTATACTACTTGACACTTCTCCCGTGTGCATGCATAGGTATTGTCAGAGCTTCACGGAGGTTGAGGAGGAGTGCAAGCGCCAAGGAACAACTACACCATCCGCGAGGGAAGCCTGGAAGCGACGACGGAAGAAGACGGAGCTGCTGAAGCTACATCGGCCGAACATCCGGGCCAGAGGCCAGACATCCGGTGCCTGTGCAGCCTCCAAGGAGCTGCACCAACAGACGGCCGAAGCATCAGCGGCCGGACATCTGGCCCGTCTGCCCGGACATCTGGCGCCTCAGCAACACCCGGACATCTGGCATCCCTCCCGGAAATCCGGCATCCCCTATCCAAAGAAGGAGTCGAACTGCCACTTCAGCCGAGACATCCGGCCCGTACCCCGGACATCCGGCCTCCCGCGAACGGCCGGACATCCGGCGCCTGCCTATGCGCAGAGTCGGGCTAGAGGCCCATGTATCCCTTTCCCACTTACCCCTTCATGGCTAATACTATATATACTCCTTCCCCTCCTCCTAGTTAGGGTTAGCGTTGTGATAGCTCATTTGAGAGATAGAGCTACGCTCATCCATATCGGATCTACTCCACGAGAGAGACCGCGGCCTCTACGGAGAAGATCCCTCTCGATTCAAGCCCCCTTTCTAAGGGAAGATCCTCCCGTGGATTCAAGACCTCCTCACGGAGAAGACCGGTTACCTCTTGTATCGTCCATTGTTGACTTTGGATCTTGTATCTCCCTTTGTGCTCATGGATCTAGCGCATGTGTGATCATTCTTGTTGGTTTTAGTGTTTCTCTCGTGTTTCCCCGCGTGATTCCCCTCGTTTTCCCCTCGTTTTCCTCGTGTTCTTCACGGGATCCGCTCCTTTCATGAAAGATCAGGCGATTAGGGTTCTACCCTACATCAAGTATTTTGTTTTATCGTTAGATATATCGTAAAGTGAAGGAGTGACGATAACGAATAGAGAATCAACTTCAAGATATAGGCAAGTTGCAATTTGATCGTGTCCTGACCTATATTTTCATATTATGCATATCTCTTTGAATTTAAATACTATGCATGTTTTACAAAAGTTTTGCAAAATATTATTACTATCTAGAGCCTTAGGTTCAAGATTTACTTCCATGCTTGGTCGCTTGCACAAATGGGTGGGTTGAAAACCAAAACTATATACTATTTTACTTCTACTCCCTGGGCAGAATGGTATTGATGGGAGCGTCTACAAGTGATTGCACCCATCGGGATCTTGCAGTGAATGCACCCGACTGGGGTCTTGCACATAGGTTTTTGGTGGGGATTGCCGTCTAGGGGAATGAGATCTTCCAAGTACAGTTTGATGTAGATTCCAGTACAGCCACATGCTACTATGGGCTCTGGCTTAGCTTAGTACTAATGGGAAATCCTTACCTCAGGACCGCCATCGGAGAGGGGCTTTCATTGCCTAAGTTGCAGGTGGCTTGGTCAGGTATAAGGGGCTGTTACGGAAAGGCTTCGTCGCAATCTCCTCCTAGTCATACACCCAAGTGTGTAACGATAAACGGGGTTGGTTCTGTCATGTGGGGAACATGTACGACCTCTGCAGAGGGTTTAACCTAATTGATTAGCCGCGCCCCCGGTTACGGGCAATTTTGAGCAACTGAAGACTTGGACTGGAGAAGAATCTCCCCTCCCTTTTCTAAAAATCTGTATTAAGGGTTAAAGTTGAGGAATAAGCACAGTGAATGTGTTTCACTTCAACCTTATGTATGTTTTAAACTATTTTGGAGAATGAGCACTGGTGTGTATATCCAAGTGTCTCGCTCCTACTTTTATACTAAAATACAATTTATTTTGAAGAAGTTTTACAAAATTTAGTATAGTAGAAAATTGGTTTTATGCAAAGGAACCCTCCACCAATACTTACCCTGCATATATAATCTGTTATACTCTCCTTTTCAACTTGCGAGTACATTCCACGTACTCATCCGCACCTGTCATGTGCAGATCTCGACAGATTAAGAGAGCATAGGGTTATGATCTACACTCAACGAGCCCAGTGGCGTTGATGGAGCCTCACTTAGCGACTACGTATAATTTCGCTGTATTATCTACCAGCTTGAGTTGTGCCTAAGGTATGATATATATATATGGATCTACCGTTGTAGTAGAATGATGTATGTCTTACTGATATTCATTTTTGTTACTGTGTGTGCTAGCTATGATCCAGGGATAGCACAGTAAGCACAGAGACTTGGATTTTACCAAATCCGGGTCGTTACACAAACCCTCCTGCTGGGCGGCTTTACCATGACCGCCCATCCGGCCGTTAAGCCGATGATGATTTCTCGGGTCATCGAAAATCGCCTCTGCGTTGACTCTGAATACTCCAAACGGATGGATCCAACGAAGTTGTCGTCTTTAAACGAACTCCTGGATCGCATCGCTGCCTTGGGGGTCGCTACAGACTATGATCAGATTGGGCTTAAACCCGATCAGAGAGAAATCAACTCTCCGTCGATCACCCATCAAATAGCGGTGGTAGAGGAGAAAATCAACAACTTTTCTTCTATATTGAGGATGAACGATGTTCAGATATCCGAGCTCGAAGAGACGGATAACCGTCCGCGGAACAGCACGCCCTGTCCTACGAACATAGAATCGGATGATGGACCTGAAAAATCGGTTGATATCCCGGAGCCCGAACTATTAAGCTCGGAAGTTTCTCAGACTACGGATCCCAAATTGGGTCAGGGTTCGGAATTAAAGCCACCCACCCACCCAGATAAGCGCGATATCATGTACATACGACAACAGTCCTAGGAAACAGTCCATTACTTTTGGGCCAGATTCCTCCTTATCAAAGACAAGATTAAAGATTGTCGCGACGAAGACACGATCTTAGTATTCTGCAATAATTGCACGGACGAAGGAATCCTCAACGCCATCAACCGTCGTCGCGTATTACACTCCGCTGACTTGGCAACCATAGTACAAAAGTACTGCGCAATGAAAACCGCCTAGGATACTGAGGCAGCTCGCTGGGAACCACCGGTCTCCACTCAACCCCTCGTCCGAGCAAAAAGGGTGCACCCTCGCGGGGCGCCCAACCCAATAATAAAGAAATCTAAGCCCATCATCGGGCGCAGAACCGTTCTAGAGGGATGGCTCGATAGGCCATGCAAAATACACTCAACACCGGATACAATACCAACCCACAACCTTAGAGCATGTTGGATACTCAGGCAAGTGGCCAAGAGCGGTGAGGATATCATTACCAAAAAAACCTCAGAGCAACAACCCCCGGAAGACAATGACCTTAGCATATTGACAGTCTTCGAGACTTCTGCTTCAAACAATCGGTGCAAAAGGGCCTTCCACGACCGCGCCAAAGTCTGCCAAGTCACAGCAATAAACCACTGGAATGACACGTCCATAACTTTCAATGCTAGTGACAAACCAAAATTCGGGACAGTCTGGGCACCAGCCGCCTTGGTCCTCAGTCCAATTATGGACGGTTTTTGGCTCACCAAAGTGCTCATGGACGGCGGCAGCAGACTAAACCTCATCTATGAGGACACACTCAGCAAAATGGAAATAGATAGGAGCTGCATCAAGCAAAGTAGCACGGTCTTCCGTGAAATCATTCCCAGCCGGGAGGCGCAATGCGCGGGAAAAATCACGCTTGACGTGGTATTCGGCACGCCGAAGAATTATCGGTCCGAAGAGATAACCTTCCAAGTGGCCCCTTTCAACAGTGGATATCACGCCCTATTGGGGCGAGATGCATTTACACGCTTTCAAGCTATACCTCATTATGGGTACATGGATCTCAAGATGCCCGGGCCCAATGGTATTATCACTCTTGCCAGTGATCCAGACATAGCACTTCGCGCCGAAAACAAAACCGCATCCCTGGCCCTCGAGGCACTGTCTGAAGCCCTCGCGGCCTAAGAGTTAACCGCGCTGCACTCCATGGTGGATAAGGACGACGTAATCCTGGACAAGCGACCCAAATCCACCTCTAAACCGATAGACGAAATAGTCAAATTTCAAGTCCACCCGACGGACCCCAAGAAGACAGCATCCATCGGGGCACAGCTGGACCCAACGGTTGACGCCACACTACGAGAGTTCCTGCGCGAGAACTGGGACATATTCTCCTGACACCCTTCTGATATGCCAGGAATTCCATGCAGGTTGGCCGAACACAGCCTCAACATATTGAAAGGATATAAACCGGTCAAGCAAACACTGCGGCGCTTTTTCGAACCCAAAACGACAAGCTATGGGGGAGGAGTTAGCCAAGTTAATCGAGGCCGGATTCATCAGAGAAATAAAACACCCAGACTGGATAGCAAACCTGGTGATGGTGCCAAAGAAGGATAAATCCTGGCGCCTATGCATCGATTTCGAAGACCTCATCAAGGCTTGCCCTAAGGATCCCTTCCCCCTCCCCCGCATCGATCAGATTATTGAGGCTACTGCGGGACATGACGCACTGTGTTTCCTCGATGCATACTCCGGATACCATCAAATCAAAATGAAGGAGTCCAACAAAGACGCAACGACATTCATTACCCCATACGGGTTGTTCTGCTTCAACACTATGCCCTTTGGACTTAAAAACGCCGGCACCACCTACCAACGCATGATTCAAATATGCATGGAGAAACAGATAGGCAAGACAGTTGAAGAATATGTGGATGACGTCGTCATCAAAACTAGGCACGTCGAGTCATTGACAGATGACCTGCGCCTCACATTTGACAACCTCCGTACATATGACATCAAGCTCAATCCGGAAAAGTGTGTTTTCGGCGTTCCCGCCGGAAAACTGCTGGGCTTCATCATCTCCAATAGGGGAATTGAGGCAAATCCAGCCAAAATCCGAGCTTTGTCTCAATTGGCTACGCCAACAGACCTTAAACAGGTCCGAAAACTAGCCGGATGTGTGGCAACTTTAAGCCGCTTTATCTCCATACTAGGAGAAAAAGCATTGCCGCTTTATCGCCTTCTCCGACGCACCAACCACTTTGAGTGGACGGATGCGGCAATGGTCGGACTAGAAGAGATAAATCTCTTTTAGTGAGCAACCCAATCGTGGCCGCGCCAAATGTCGGCGAACCCATGTTCCTATACATCTCGGCAAAACACCAGGTGGTGAGCGCGATGCTCGTTGTCGAGCGAGAGGAGGACGGACACAAATTCCCACTTCAGAAACCGGTATACTACATCTCCACTGTCTTCACACCATGCAAATCCCGGTACCCTCATTACCAAAAGATAGCATACACGGTCTTCATGGCATCCCAGAAGCTACGACACTACTTTCAAGAGTGCTCAATCACGCTGGCTTCCGAAGTACCACTCAATGATGTAATAAACAACCGCGATGCCACGGGCCAGATCGCAAAGTGGGCCATTGAGCTCCTTCCATTCGACATAACATACAAGACGCGCCAGGCCATTAAATCCCATGTACTAGCCAAATTCGTCGCCGAATGGACAGAGGCTGAACTCCCTAAAGAGTACGACACATATTCCAACTGGGTCATGCACTTCGATGGCTCCAAAATGCTGGCGGGCTTAGGAGCGGGGGTTGTCTTAACGTCCCCCACTGGAGACACAGTTCAGTACATACTCCAAATATTATACACAGACTCCAACAATGCAGTCGAATAAGAGGCCAGGCCTTATTGCATGGTCTTCGGATGGCTGTCTCCATGGGCATACAACGCCTAGAGGTGCGCGGGGATTCAAACCTTGCAATATCCCAAATAAATAGATATTTCGATGCCAAAGATCCGAAGATGGCGGCCTATTGCAACATCGTCCTCAAAATGTCGGCTCGGTTCGAGGGGCTCGAGTTTCATCATGTGGCTCGAGAAAGTAACTTGGCGGCGGATGTCCTTGTTCACATCAGTGCCAAGCGCGACTCCGTCCTGCCTAACATATTCTTGGAAAGGCTCTGCAAGCCATCTGTGGTGTGGCAGGGGGAGAGCGGCAACACCAGTCCAGACCCGATTATACCCCCAGATTCCGAACACAATACCGATATCATCGGGGGTTCAGCCACCGAAATTACACCATCGGCCCATCTTATCATGGCAGTAATTGCTCCATGGACCGAACCCTTCTTGGCCTACCTTAATAGGCGAGAGCTCCCTTAGGATCAGAATGTGGCTCACTGCATTGTCCGGCGCTCGAAAGCCTACAAGCTCCACGAGGGAGAGCTCTACAAGAAAAGCGCTACCGGAGTACTTCAAAATGTATCTCCGAAGGAGAGGGACGACAGCTCTTGGCCGAAATTCCCGCCGGTCTCGGTGGTCACCATGCCGTGGCTCGGGCCCTTGTAAATAAGGCCTTCCGTACAAGTTTCTATTGGCCGACGGCCCGAGCAGATGCACAGGACCTTATCCAACGTTGTGTCGGATCCTAGCTTTTCGCCAACCAAAGCCATATGCCTCCCACCGCTCTACAAACAATCCCCATTACTTGGCCTTTTGCAGTCTAGGGGCTTGATATAGTCAGATCCCTTAAAGGAGGAAGCCATAAGAAAAAATATCTGCTGGTCATGGTAGATAAATTCACCAAATGGATAGAGGCCAAACAAGTTAAAACGGCCGTAGCCGGACCAGTGATAGACTTTATAGACGGAGTTGTACACCATGATGGTGTCCCACACAACATCATCATCGGTAACGGCTCCAACTTTACAGCCGATGAAGTGAAAGCCTGGTGTGCTAACCTGGGCATTAAGCTCGATTACACCTCCGTCTATCATCCGCAAACAAACGGTAAAGTCATACGAGCTAATGGTCTTATTATGAGAGGCATTAAGCCTAGACTAGTGCGATCTTTGAAAGAATCAAACAAGCACTGGGTTGAGGAGCTCGACTCCATACTCTGGGGGCTGCGGACCACTCCCAATCGCACTACCGGATATACACCTTCTTCATGGTGTACGGCGCAGAGCTTGTGTTGCCCTGCGATATTATTCATGACTCACCTCGAGTGCGCATGTATGAAGAGAGAGAGGCCGAGCTTGATCTGCAGGACGGCTTAGATGCCCTGGAGGAGGAGCGCGACGTCACAAAATCCTGTTCCGCATTTTATCAACAGCAGGCTCGCAGATATCAAAGCAGAGAAGTGCGGGCCAAGACTTATAACATTGGCGAACTCGTTCTACGCTTACCAGAGAAGAAAAAGGACAATCTCAAGCCCAAGTGGGAGGGTCCCTTCATCATAGATGAAGTTCTTCCTAGAGGAGCATACCGCCTGCGTGATGCATCGGACAACCGCTTAGTGCCAAACCCGTGGAATGCCGCTAGACTTCGAAGATTCTACGCCTAGAGACCAGATTCTTTGTCCGTCTTCTTCCCTTTTTCCCATTATTTTTTCCTCTCTTTAACCTTTTTTCTAGCTTTAAGCTCTTGTGCGGCTAAACCACACACCTATGACGTACACATCCATAAATATGTATGCCCATAATACCTGGGGGCTTCATGTACAGAAGCTTATTATTATTTTTCGAGCGTCAAGCTCACCACACATGTGTCTTTTCCTCATATGTACCCTTTTTCTCCATTATATGCATCGTTATGACTTAAGTTTTGGCCAAGCTGGGTTGCCTTGGTGCTATGCTTATGCCCTACATTCCCGTTTGTTCGGCTAGGGCATAAAGGGAGCACCTCTACGATTGTTACTGCCGGGTCATCCTGACATGTACCTCAGACTGGGTGAAGCCGAAAGCTAGCATTCTTAAGGGAATATTCGGTCGGCGGACTAAAGACATGTTGCACTTATTACACTACGAACCTCCAGATGTCACGTACACTGCGATTTTTTCAATCACAGTTCGGGCATGCACACTAAACGCATGTTCACCCAGGGAAAGGAACTCTTAATGGAACTATTCTCTCTGGAGATGTTTCTTACAATTACAATGTAATATAACATAGCTAGCTGGATACAACTTGTCTGTTCAAGCAACTATGACCCCTACACCTGGTTTCCACGCATACCTCAGTCTATATGGCCGCTTTGGTATTCGAAAACACTCCGCACCTTCGGGTCCAGAGGTCGAAGCAAAATGGTCTGCCATGACAATCGTTTTATAATCCGGCTAGGGACAATTATGTCAACTGAAGTACGTAGTCACTTGGACTCAAAAACTTCTTCCTCTATGCCGTCTAACAGGCTGTCTAGCTTACAATCCTGTTGGGAATATTTGGCGGCTACCTTTACCTGGTCATATACCAAACTAATTGGAATTTCTTTTCCATCCGACCCCTTAGGCCCGACCCGGGCCATATGATTCGGGTCAAGTTTGGTGTACCATGTCTTCACCATGGCCTAGGCCTCCGGCGCACCTTCTCGGTAGGCTGATATCTTCCATAATCGAATACGCCGCCGTGCTCCTTTAAATATCTCCACGAGCTCCGTCATACTTCCTAGAGGGGAGGCGGATGGCCATAAAGCGTTGGCAACACTCTGCATTGCTTGCCGAGCTCGCTCATGCATTTGGAACAGCTCTTGTAGCAGGTCACCTTGAGATCCGGACATTTCCTCTTCGGGATGGCCAGACAGCATACCTGCAGACATAAATCTGTCAGTTCCTGTCCTTGCCGAATTATATGGAGGCAAGTTTACAACACATAGTGAATATGCCGCCTCGTAGTCTCTTATTCTCGTTCACGGAGTCGGCCTGCTAGGCTTGCACATCTTTTAATTCTTCGCCCAGTACGGTGTTGGAATCCTGCAGCCTATTTTTATCATCGCTGACCTGTATCAGCACACGTTCGCCCGCGGCCAGTTGCCTTTTGGCTTCTTGTTCACCCGCTTGCATGACTTTTAGGGCCTCCTTCAGTTGATCCGATAACCCTACCATGGGGAATGCAAAAAGTATTATTGTTACTGGTACATGATTATGTTTTAACAGGCGATGCCTTCTTGAATTTCTCTAGTTCGGTGGTAGCAACAGCTAGCTGGGTCCGACACTTTTCCAGCTCTTGACTCAACATGTTGTTCTTCTATGTGAGCACCTGGTTATATAATGATCCTTAAATCAGTTGTATCAACTGCTTCAAGTCTCAAGGGCTACTGGTATATAATTATCTGATTTGTACAACTGTGTACTCACCCGCATATCTTTCAAATGCTGATCTATGGCTCTGGTAAACCCATCTCGAGTAGCTCAGATGTATGCATCAGCTGAGCTGAAGGCGTTGAATGCCTCTTCTTTAAAGCCGGGGTCACGAAGAACGGCCCGCCGGCGCCGATGATTCATGGCGCTCTCCACGTCAGAGTTTGTGACGGATACATCATCCGAATCCTCTGCTGAAGGACAATCCGACGTCACTCTCATATCAGCCCTTGCCTTTAAGGCAGGGTCTGGAACCTGACTTGTGGAGGCGCTGCCGGCAGGATCCCCATACATAGTCCGGCGAATACTTTTCCTGATAAGACACGGCGGATAATGTCACAGTTTGATGTAACTGCAGGGGGCATGATTAAAAAACCATACCTCTTTGATGAAGGTTCTACCGTGTTGTCGTTCGCCTTCCTCTTCGAAGATTTGCTCGGCGTGGGCGTCGCTCTCCTAGGAGATGCCTCTGGTGCATGTTGAGACGTAGGGTGCCTCCCCTTTGGAGCATGAAATAGTGCGGTGGGTGAGGCGTAATGTGTCTCTTGATTACTTACATGCGAGGCAGGAAGGAGGCCGGGATAGTCGGCGAGGATGGTCACTTCCGTGCCTTCATAGCTCGCCTGGTAGAATACTCCATCCTCAAGCTCCAAAAATATGTCCGGATCCTCTTCGAATCCGGGATCAAGGTCCCGGTTGTGATCCTCTGGCTGTGGGGCGGGGTTATGGATCCCCTTGGTAACCTTCCGCCATTCCTATTACAAATAGATGGGTTAATGACCATTAAAAGTGACTCGGGGAAAGGATTGAGTAATGTGGTGGGATTAGAGCTCACTCAGCTGGAGGATTGTACATGGAAAATCCATCTCGACGTTTCAGACGAGTGAACTCCTCTTTCTCCCCTTTGTATAGTTTGGCCAATATTTTGACCAAAGCGGCGGGGGTGTCCAGACCCTTCCGACCGCAGCGTGGGGCATCTTGTTCCCCATTATAGTGCCACATGGGAAGCCCTCTGTATTGGAGTGGCTGGACCCCCCGCACTATGGAAGTCGCCATAACTTCGATTATTGATAATCTGGACTAGGTTGGTGACCTTATCTTGCCCATCAATTGAAGGACTTCCGTGCTACCTTCCTCCTCGAGGCTCCGAGAGCGCCAGCTGTGGTGTTTCTTCAATGAAGCATTTGAAAATTCAGGAAGACCCATAACTGGGTTGGGGAGAGCGACGTCCTCAATATAGAACCATTCTGAGGGCCATTCTTCGGGCGCCCTCTTCGGTGTACCGGACAGGTATCCGGTCCCGACTATGCACCATACTTTGATGCCGCCCACCTCGAATATCGACCCCTCTTGGTTGTGAGGGACGAGGCAGAATAGCTTCCTCCACAAATCAAAGTGAGCTCGCAAAGGGCAAGAAAACCCGCGATGTGCAGGATAGAGGCCGATGTGAGGTTGTGCAGTTGGAGGCCGTAATAATCCAGGAGTCCACGGAGGAAAGGGTGGATTGGAAACCCGACGCCTCTCAACAAGTACGATACGAAGCACACCCGTTCCCCCCTGGTTGGATTGGGGAAATTTTCCGCCAGAACTTCGCCTGTGAAGGAGGTCAATCTTGCTCGAACAGGGACCAGATCCGCGGGGGGAAGGAATCCCTATATTTGGAGCTTAACCAACTGCTTATGGGATACATAACATCTCTCCCAATCACCTTTTTCAAAGCCATGAGGGCGGGAGGAAGAACTAGGGATGCTAGCCATGTTGAATGGTTTCCCCTGGCAAGACTCTGAGGATTTTCCGCTGTGTGTGGAGTGGATATGAGATCCAATCCCTTTAAATAGAGGCCTTTCTTACGTGGTCGGGGGGGTTATGTGCAAAAAATACCCAAACCTCTCTTATTTGCTCGACACGTGGAAGCAGAAGGTGTGGAGGCAGAGAAGCCGATGGGTGCGACATTAAATGGAAGGCCGAATGTAGCTCTTTAAGTCAGGTACCTTGAAGTGATCAGAGGAGGAACCCACCTTGCAATGCCGAAGAAAATCTGCGTGTCGGACACCTCGTCATTGAAGCCTGGTTCAGGGGCTACTGAGGGAGTCCTGGATTAAGGGGTCCTCGGGCGTTCGAACTGTTGGACATGGGCCGGACTAATGGGCTATGAAGATACAAGACAGAAAACTCTCTCACGTGTCCAGATGGGACCCTCCTTAGCGTGGATGGCAAGCCTGGCGTTCAGATATGAAGATTCCTTTCTCTGTAACTGACTTTGTACAACTCTAGTCCCCTCCGGTGTCTATATAAACTGGAGTGTTAGGTCCGTAGAGGCAATCATAATCATACACGCTAGACTTCTAGGGTTTTAGCCACAACGATCTCGTGGTAGATCAACTCTTATAATCCTCATATTCATCAATATAATCAAGCAGGACGTAGGGTATTACCTCCATCAAGAGGGCCCGAACCTGGGTAAAACATCGTGTCCCCTGCCTCCTGTTACCATCGACTTTAGACGCACAGTTCGGGACCCCCTACCTGAGATATGCCGGTTTTGACACCAACACACACCCCTCCCGATCAACAGGACCCCATTTCGACCGTAGGAGGTCCAAGAGAAGTTTGTTTCCTCTATTTTGTGGTATGCCAGACCCCTCCCGATGAACAGGATCCCGTTTCAACCGTGGCTGGTCGAACACAAGACCGTTTCCTCTGTTCTGCAGTACACGAGGCCTTGTGTCGATCGGCTGTTCCGTCCAAGCCGGTTGGCTCCCGATGAACACGACATATTCCGTTGCCTCCCGATGAACAGGATGTTGTTTCTCTGTTCCGAGCCAGCCGGTTCGCTGCCCGATGAACATGACGCTATTGCTGTCGTCCATTACCTCTCCATGTACACAAGCCCTGGTCGTTCGTATATATATGCGCGAGTACGCGCTCGAGACCCTGCCTTTTGGGTATATGACTACAATGTATGACCCGCCCAGGAGGGGCCGGGTCAACCACAACGGTGGGTTACGTGAATGAAGCCCGAAGAGTATACAAGGTGACGGTTTACAATAAGGCTTATAATAGGCCCAAGCCTAGAGGTGGCTTAAGGCCCGTAAGAATAAACCGCCATGTATGAATAGACTTGTAATACAAGGCATGTAAGAGAGGTCACCGAGCCGGACATGTTGTATGAGCCGGCCGGGACTCTGTAGGCCGCAGGGTGTCAACCAGTGTATATAAGGGACGACCCAGTGGCAGCTTAGGGCAAGAAACAACAGATCGAGAGCCAAGCTAGCATATTCGCTCCTTGGTCATCGAAACCTAGAAATACCACATCAACTGGACTAGGCTTTACCTTCACCGCAAGGGGTCGAACCAGTATAAACCTCTCGGGTCCTTTGTCCCGATTAACCCCTTTAAGCTTCCTAGTTGTGATGTCTCCACCACTAAATCCTTTCACTAGGACATCTGCCATGACAATTCCACAACAGTTGGCGCCCACCACGGGTCCAGCGCACGATGGATTTGAGTTCTTGAAGGGCAGCTTCGAAGGGCTCAAGGGATACGTTGTGGGTCGGATGACCAAGAGTCATCACGGTAAGCTCTACATCGACGACGCAGGATGGGGCCCTGATGCTGGCTCAATTGAGTACGGGTACCAGGTCCCCTTCGGCGGAATCCACGTCTTCATCGACCGGAACAGCGAGCCGGGCCCTGAGCCGGACATCTGCACCGACCTCATCGAGACGGCTCAGCATGCGAGACCCGCCCGGACTCAGCCCACCGTGAGGCATGCCGTCGTGGGTTGCATCCATGGAGGGGAGTTGTCTGAAGGATCTGTGGAAGGCGGTGAGAAGGCCATCTACTCTGACGGTGAGTCGTCCACAGGTGAGACGGATTCATTGTATCAACTACAAGATGGCGGGCTTGGGGGCTGTTCTGATGGCAGCAGTATTCCGGACCCCTTTGAGCCGCCGAACAGAGTGGGGATCTTCATGACTGGTACGCAGCCCGCTCAAAACTCTACGGTTGGGGCAGCGATAACCACCGGGTCGGAAGTGGCCGGGTCAGGAGACCCCACGCACCCACCGGCTCAGGTGCTGATGGATCTCATGGATAGGATGATGGCCTTGTTGACCGCCGTGGTCAAGCCGGTGGATAAGGCTCATCATGATGCAGAGGTGGCATGACTACGTGGGGAGGTAGCACAAGCCAAGGAAAACTTGGCGGCGAGGACGTCAGGATGGCTGCAGAGCGGGCGGCTTTGGACGCTCGGGCTCCGCAGCTTCAATCAGAGGCTTTTCGGTTCACGATGGATCTGAATGCATCAAATGAGGCCATGAGGAGAAGGCACTAGAAGACTCAATCACGTCTGCCTCTGACTTACGATCCTAGGAACCTCTTCCACACACCCGGGGCCGGTCCCAGTAACCGCCGGAGGTAAACTGGATTATAACACCCGGGGCTGGGGCGCCGATTCAGCGGCGGGCTATGGAACCCCCTCGTATGAATACTGCTCCGCCTCATTATACACCAACACCACCGGGTCATTTTTCTAACCCTTTGGAGAATCTGATCGCTGCATCGGCACATTTGGCGGCTCTCCCAATGGAAGGCGACTCCCCGACGGCGATCGAAACGTGAAGGGTCAGAGAACGTCTTCAGACGGCTCTGGCACAGCAGGAGTCATACTCTTATAGTCGAGACATGATTCATTCAACCCCTCGCCCAAGCCGGAGCCCGAGCTATAGCAGGCATATGGATTCAGCGGCCGTGTCAAGCAACGCCCAACACTGTAACCAACCGCGTAGGCATGACCCAGCGTATGATGGAGCTTTTAACTAGGTTGACCAGGATAGGATCCGCTAAGAGGCTGAGCGGGCGGTTCCACAGGCAGTTGAGCAGCCAGCTCACCAAGCTTTTCCAGTTTATCCGACAACCTCTGTTGAAGCATGTGTGGCCACAAGGACAGGAGGTGTCCCTTGCTTGGTGCCGACTCTACATAATGAGCGTTCGCCAAAGGATTTCAAGGGGCCTCGAAAGGTGCCTAATTACACAGCCGACTTACAACCCGGGGGCATGGATTGAAAGTTATGAGATGGCCATGGAATTGCTGGAGGTCTGTGACGCAGCGATGGCTAAATACTTCACTATGATGCTAGATGGAACAACCCGCACTTGGTTAAAGGGACTGCCACCTCATTCCATTTGTTCCTGGGCCGAGTTAAAGGCCCGGTTTATTTAGAACTTTAAAGATACATGCAAGCAACCCATGTCGATTGTGGATTTGACTAATTGCAAGCAAGAGGAAGGCGAGTCCACGACCCATTGGGTGCGTCGGGTAAAGGAAATAATACATTCATCTGATAAAATGGATGCCGGCTCTACGGTCTTAATGTTCGAGAAAAAATGCCGTTTTGAACCTCTAAAACAGAAGCTAGGGCGGCTCAAGCGCGATTTTAATGACATGGGCCAGCTGATGGCAGCTCTCGTCAAATATGCCGATTCAGATAGTACCAAAGATCCCGCGTCTGATGAAGAGAAGACAGGGAAGGGAAAGAAGAACGACAACGCTAAGGGCCTTCAGCATAACCCGACAAATCAAGGAGGTAATAACAAACGTAAGGTTGATGGCAGCTCGGAGTTTGTGGCGAATTTGCAAGGCAACAATCAACAGCGTAAGGGGAGGCCACCTCCTTGGTCGGGCGAGTTAGGTCCCACCCTCGAGCAATTGCTAAATGAACCCTGTCCAAGACACGACACCCGGGAGAAGCCGACCACCATCTATGGAAGGACTGTACGATCATGAAGGCTTTCAAGAATTCTAACATGTTCGACAGTAATCATGGACCTGGCGGCGGCACAAGCGGTGGCGGCTTTCATGGCCCAGGCGGCAATTCAGGCGGTGGCGGTTTTCATGGCCATGGCCCTCAGGGTAATCAGGGTGGTTATAATCAGCAATCCGGCCAAGGAGGTCAGCAGCAACAGCAATCCGGGTTTCAGAGTAACGCAAAGCAGCTAAATAGTGGGCAGTATCATGTGTTCACCACCAGTTTATGCAAAAGGTACCAGAAACTTCATAAGAGAGCGGTCAATGCCGTTGAGCCGGCGGTTCCTCGTTATTTGAGATGGTCTGAGCAGCCTATTTTGTGGAGTAGGGAGGATCACCCGCCCCGGGTTGACAATCCGGGTCATTTGGCTTTGGTGGTGGCGCCTCGGGTTAGTGGATATAAGTTCACTAAAGTACTCATGGACGGAGGCAGTAGCATCAACATCCTCTATTATGAGACATTCCGTCGCATGGGGTTGACTGACAAAAGTCTTAAGACGTCCAACACTATTTTTCATGGAGTGGTGCCTGGTAAGTCAGCATATCCAGTGGGTAAGATTGAGCTGGAGGTAGCTTTTGGAGATGAGCATGATTCCAGGGCTGAGAAATTAGCCTTTGAGGTGGTCAAAATCAAGAGCCCATATCACGCTCTGTTTGGACGACCGGCTTATGCAAAATTCATGGCACGACCGTGTTGTGTTTATCTGCAACTCAATATGCCGGGTTATAAAGGTACTATCACGGTACATGGAAGTCGGAAGATAGCCTTAGAGTGAGGAAGGCGATGCTGCTTACGCAGAATCTGTTTACGCGACGGAGGAGTTAAAGTTCTACAAAGACAATGTTGACCCGGCAGACATGACATCTTTGAAGAAGCCGACTACGAAGCATGAGCCGGTGCTGAAGTTTAAGTCAGCTGACGATACCAAGATGGTAGATTTTGTGCCTGATGACTCATCTAAATAATTTATCATGAGTGCTAATTTGGATCCCAAATAGGAAGGCACGCTCATCAAGTTCATCAGTGAGAACCGAGACATCTTTACATGGAAGCCTTCTGACATGCCGGGTGTACCGAGAGAACTCGATGAGCACAATCTCAATATTGATCCAAAGTTTAAGCCGGTTAGGCAGTTTCTTCGGCGGTTCAACGAGGAAAGGCGCAAGGCTATTGGAGAAGAGGTTTCTCGTCTTTTGGCAGCCGGGTTCATTATTGAAGTCTTTCATCCAGAGTGGTTGGCTAACCCGGTGCTCGTGCTTAAAAAGAACGGCACCTCGCGTATGTGTGTGGATTACACGGTCTTAAACAAAGCCTGTCCGGCTGATCCTTTTGCTCTCCCTCATATTGATCAAATCATTGATGCTATGACAGGTTGTGAGCATGTGAGCTTTTTGGATGCTTATTCTGGTTACCATCAGATCAAGATGGCGGTTAAGGACCAGGAGAAGACATCTTTCATTACTCCATTTGGAGCCTTTTGCTATGTGTGCATGCCATTTGGCTTAAGAGTGCCCAGGCGACTTATCAGCGGTGTGTGCAGAACTGTCTTCATAATCAGATTGGGCGTAATGTTCATGCTTATGTGGACGATATAGTGGTGAAATCCAGAGAGAAGGAAACCTTGGTAGATGATCTGAAGGAAACCTTTGATAACCTCCGGGTCTACAAGATGGTGCTTAACTCGGCCAAGTGCGTTTTTGGAGTACCAACGGGCAAGGTTTTGGGGATTTTTGGTGTCTAACAGAGGCATTGAGGCTAACCCGGAGAAAATCAAGGCGATTACGTCTTTGGCTAAGCCGGCATGCATCAATGACTTTCATCGGCTGGCGGGTCGTGTCGCAGCTTTAAGCCGGTTAGGTGAGAAAGCTATGTCGTTATATCAAATGATGAAGAAGACAGATGATTTTGTCTGGAGTGATGCGGCTAACTCTGCCTTTGAAGATCTGAAAAGACAGCTCGCTAAGCCGCCGGTTCTTGCTGCTCCCGTTGATAAGGAGCCACTGTTGTTATATGTGGTTGCTAATACACGTGCTCTCAGTGTGGCCATTGTTGTAGAGCGCAAGGAGGCTGGCAAGGAATATCCAGTTCAACGGCCGGTTTACTACATCAGTGAGGTGATCATTGAGTCCAAACGGAGATATCCACATTGGCAGAAACTTGTTTATGGGGTGTTCATGGCGAGATGGAAGCTTAAGCATTACTTTCAGGGTCATCCTATCACTGTGGTTAGCTCTGTTCCTTTAGGAGATATTATTCAAAATAGAGAAGCCACGGGACGAGTCACCAAGTGGGCTATTGAACTTGGGTCTCATGGTTTAAAGTATGGGCTATTATACGTACGTGGCCGTATTTTTTGCCTTGTGGCTGTAGGTACGTGTACAGGACTTAGAAGGGACTGCGTTAACTGCTATGTCGGGTGCTCTACAACGACACGTGCCGCTACTTACTTGGCCACGGTTCATACTTGCAGAGAGACCGATCGACCAGTATGTACGTAGACGATCGCGACCAGAATGACAACGCTACGTATGCTTCGACTAGGTGGGTCCCGACTGTCAGGCATTTCCTTTCGTGCAAAGATGTAGCTGGTGGGTCCCAGCAGTCAGGGGGAAACATTTTTTGTGAAATACGGTGGCCCGTCCGATGGGTCCCTACTTTCAGGTCAAGGAATCATTATTTTTTGCATAATTAGGAGGCACTTCCTTGCTGCGGCCGTGGACCCAGCTGCTAGCCTCTCCACATATAGTATTTTTCCGATGGAAGTCATTCGTTGACCACATTGACCACGCCGCGTTGAGAGCACCAAGGCGGTGGACGACTGCGAGGCCTAGGAAGGGGACGACGCAGAGCCTGGGAAGACGCGGCAGTGGATGCCCACGCGGAGAGGAGTACGAGGGTTCACTGGTTCGGCTGCGTTGTGAGGCTGACGTCGCCGCATGGCCTGGCTAGTGGTGGGAGTAGTAGGGGCGGTGAGGCCTCCATGGCAACACAGCCGGACAAGGGAGGCAAGAGCACGCGGTGGTTTGGACGGCTGGAGCAAGAAAATCAGAGGTTTAAGAAGCAGGACGACTGTTGGATGTTAAGAATCCAACGGTCATTGGTGATAGAATCGTTTGTTGACTAAGTTGATAAAGCCCTCCGTCCGCGTGAACTTAGTAGGCCCACAAGTCAGCCTCCCACTATGGTGGGTCCCAGCTAGCAGGGGAGTATTCATTTTTTTTGTGCGTAATAAGGAGGCACTTCCTTGCATGCGAAAATATAGGTGGTGGGTCCGAGCTGTCAGCGGGAGTATTCATTCTTTTTCGCATAATAAGGATGTACTTGATTGCGTGCGGCCATGGACCACATGGGTCCCAACTGTCAGCCTCTCCATGTACATCCCTCTTCCAATGTTGTCGTTTGTTGACAATGTTCGCCACGTCGTGCCGAGAACACCAGCGCGATGGACGACGGCGAAACCTAGGAAGGGAATGAGCCAGAGGCGGCGAAGCCACAACAGTGGAGGGATGTGGGTGAGTAGAGGGATGGCCTGGCCAACAGTGAGAGTAGTACGGGGCGGTGAGGCCTGTGCGGCAGCACAACCAGCCACTTGAGGTGGGAGCAGGCGGTCCGGCCGGCGCTGGATTTGGCGGCTGGAGCAAGAAGATCAGAGATTGAAGAAACACGACGGCCGTTGGATTGACATCCAACGGTTACGTCTGCTAGAATCGTTTGTTGACGTATATAACAAGTAAAAAAAATCTTGCATACGCGTCAACTTAATAGGCCCACAAGTCAGACCATTCCCTATTTTTTAAATAATTTATATATAGCTCATTGCAACTTCTTACGCAATGTATTGCAGTCCGTTTTTTTGTTGGCCAGGGCCAGGGTTAAAAATTTAAATGAAATTTCACAAATTCCTGTGGGTTCCAAACTATTTTTTAATACCAAAATGTCGAGCCAGATTTAAAGTACTTTGAAGATATATTTAAATTAGGTTAAAGGCCAGTGAAATATGAATTTGAAAATGTGAAAAAATTCAGAAATTTAGAAATTATAAAGTAATTACCAATTTGCCATCTGTTTTTATATTTACAACCCATTTCATATTACTTTCAAGATTTGCAGGCATCTTGAAAGAGTTGCAGCCCTTCAGGGCGTAGAAAAATAAGTAGGCCTGGATTGGGGATTCTTCAGAAAAAATAAACTAGGCTCATTTTCACAAATAAAAAATAGCTGGGCTGGTCGTATGGTGGACATAATATATAAGCCTGGGCTAGACGGGCCACAACCCAGTTGAAACCCGGCTCCGTCTCAACAATAAAAAAATACTACTCAAGCAGCTACGTCCCAGGTGTCAGCCTATCTTGTGGTGTTCTCTTGTCTATTGACTATATACGCTCACAATGTCATGGGTCCCAGATGTCAGGAAACCACTAGGAGGAAGCATTTTCTTTTTCCATACGCTGACATGGTGGGACCCTACTATCATCTTCTCCACGTACTTCTGCCGATTCTTGTTGTTTATTGACCATGTTTATGATGCAAGAGGGCGGCACCGCGGCAAGCACACCAAAGCACACGGAGGACGACGACGAGGCCTCGGACCTCGGCGTTAATGATTTAGGAGATGGTGGGGCGGCGATGCGTGCATTGAGGCACAGCCAGCCGTGCGAGGCAGAAGCAGGTGGCCCCACCAGTGTTGGTTTGGTTTTGGCGGCTGGAGGAAGACATGACTGAAGAAACACAACAGATTGTAAAAGCAGCAGGAGTAGTTAACAACCTAAACTGAAACCAGCAGGGGCACTTAACAACCATAGCTGAAAGCAATATGAGTACTTATACAGGTTCAACCGTACAAAGCACGCCTTGAAAAGTGCTACTTTGCCTACAGTTAACCAAGGATGAGGCCGCCAAGCCCGAGGAGTTGGCCCAGGCACCACCCCGCGCATCCACAACCTTCTCCAAGCGGCTTCATCTCGCCATGTGGTCAATAAACATGATATTCACTTTAGAGCCATGGAAAAGCAGGAACATAATCTTTTGTCCTATTCTCCAAGATGGACGGGCCATCATTATTTGAGACCACCTATGAATAAGTATCTTTTCACCTCCAAGGGGAATGGAGTAGGTCGACATAAACATCATGTTGTGACCAAGCACAAGTATGACCCGACCATGGTCAGGCATTTGTAGAGGAACAATAGAACTGGACAGTTTCTGTTTCAAGAAGATCACAACTGTAAAGCTGTGTATAAGCAATAGTTTATGAATAACATATATAACAGAAAACAGCTCGTACAATAAGTTTCTCGACACAGTTTACCTATTCAACTAGTGCAACAGTGGCACACATATCCCATGTGGCCTTCCACCATTGAAATACCCCACAAGGACCTCAAGACGATCAATAAAGTGTAGGAACTTGTGGATGTCGTCCCAGTCAACTTTAGTGCCATAAGTAACAGCTGAGTTCTTACAGAATAACAAATGAGTAGCCTGCTTAACTCTGAAAAAACCTACACATGCCACCAATTATAAGAAAATATTATTTAGAAGTAGCATCTTCGTGAGAGATTTTTCGCTACTTCTAATGTGAAATTGTGATTAGTTATACAGAATAGGTGGATTAAGAAGTAATCGAGGCAACAAGCAAGAACCAGATACAAAACTAACATGGAGGAACAATTGGAACGACATCGGGGTGGAAGATCGCGGTGAAGATAAGACCAGGTTCTACTATTTCCATCAACATTCGTGCGCCAAGTTTTAGTCTGTAACACTTGAGAAAGTTTATCCAAGTTCGGCATAACAAAAGCAGCGATCTTCTTGGTTCATGAACCCAACTCGGAACTTATATCCATGGCTTGTCTTCAATGTGACCATTAAATTGGTGTATTCAGTAATGGCAAGGTCGAGCATCTTCAGTACATGTGTTCTGGCAGAGCAAGTAATGCACTGCAGGAAAAACAATATGAGAACACAATGTATTCCCTATCCAAATCTAGAAATAATTTCATGGTTCACGTCAGTGTTGACCATGGTACTAGTAGCTTTTATCCAAATATAGCAATCCAAATTTCCAAATCAGTCGACATCATGTTCAAACAACCCCACCCTCCCGGATAGAAAAGAGAATTCTAGGAACATATTGTGCGCGTTTGAAATCCAGTGTTAGGATGAGAAGGAACAAGTATGGCCTCTCGCCGAGGGCGTAGAAACCTGTAGGGTCCTCGCACTTTGGGCACTGCAAATGAAACACACTAGATTCAGTAGGAACAAAAATGCATCAACGACAGCGGCTGCCATCTTAGGATTACCCGCGACCAAGGGACTTGGATTTATCGGGGATGGATGAAGAATTCGTACTTGGTTCTCCATGAGAAAACCCTATGCAATCGCCGAGAGGGGGTTTTCTCTGAACAAGCAGATGAGGAAGAAGGGGATTCAAGCCTAGTGAAATATTGCCGCTTCATCCATCCAGCTTACTGCTAAAGCTGGAAAGGTGGGTTTTTTTTGTGATTTGATGGCTCGTTGGGCATTACTACGGCGCTATGACCACGGTGTGTCTACCATGCAGTTGTGCACTCTAATTTGGTGCATATGGCACATGGACCCCATTGCCGGATGCCCCACATATCAGCGAAAGGAAGTAGAAAGACAGGAGTAACTAGTTACACATAAATGTATTTTTGACAGAGAGATGCTCCCTGTGTAAAGAAATATAAAAATCTTTTATATCATAACTTTATACATAAGAAAAATCAAGGGGAATATATATAACATATATAATTATAAAAAACAGAGTTTTTTTATCATAGTATAGATGAGTTGGTGATGATGGTGTGCGTGTCATCCTGCAATATAGGCCATTTGATTTATATCTGACGGATAGGAAGGAAACTATGGCAATTTTACAAAAAGGTACCCACACACCTCTCCACATTTGCAAATAAGGCCTTCCCTCGTTCATCCTTTTCTTTCACAAGCTAAAATACTCATACAAATGCATCTTGATTTTACGTGCAACGCAAAGGCATTATGGGGGTTCAGCTGAGAATATAATACTCACATAGGCTCATGGTTCTGGACTTTGGGCCACAGTTGTCAGATTTTGGGTTCCGGCAAAACCCTCGAGGTTCTAACTCTGGGGTGCGCACGAAGATCTCTCCCCCCCTAGCTCACACCCTCAGCATGATCTCAGAGCTAAGCACGTCGAACTCGGAGAATAAAGCACACAAGGTTTATACTGGTTCGGGCCATCGTTGTGGTGTAATACCCTACTCTAGTGTGGTGTGGTGGATTGCCTCTTGGGCTGAGGATGAATGAGTACAAGGGAAGAACAGCCTCCTAAGGAGAGATGTTCTTGAGCTTGATGAGCTTGTGTGTTTGAGGATGGTCTGAATGTCCCTCCCCGCTACGGTGGTGGCTAGCCCTATTTATAGAGGCCTGGTCCTCTTCCCAAATGTAGGCCGGAAGGGATCCAACAACAGCCAAATTCGAAGGGAGACAACTAGTACAAGTTATCCTGACAAAAGGTGGTCTTCGCCTACCAAAGCCTCTGGTGGTGACGCCGTCCTGGGCTCCACGGTGACCTCCGTCCTTCCGTCCTCCTGGTCTTGGTCTTGTTGCACCGATATGGAAACCTTTGCCTGCTGCCTCGGGACTCCTCGCCTGCGCCTGTCCCTTTAGCACCAAAGAGGAAACGAGGACACTACGCGCGCTGGCACCCGCCTGGTGTCCGCCTGGCCTTGGTCGTAATGGATTGCGTTACATGGACCTCGCGAGGTTCCCCCCGCCTTGATATCTCCGCCCCTCGCGAGCCAGCCTGGTGAGGCCGCCCCCGAGGAGGTTTTGCGTCGTCCGCATCGTGGGGCTTAGCCCCTCGCGAGGGTCTAGAGTGTTCGTTGCTAAAGATGAGCCATACAGGGCCGCTGGTGGAGCCACACCGTGGGCTGCAGGCAGGCAAGTCTGGGGACCCTTGTGCCCAAGACGTCGACAGTAGCCCCCGAGCCCAAGGCGTGCTCGTACTTGGCGTCGAGGCGAAGCCAAGGGGCCAGTGTGAAGGGCCGCGGGCCCCAACAGCCTGCGGCCTCGGTTGACGCATGGCGATTGATG
Source organism: Triticum dicoccoides (assembly GCF_002162155.2). NCBI lineage: Eukaryota > Viridiplantae > Streptophyta > Magnoliopsida > Poales > Poaceae > Triticum > Triticum dicoccoides. Next base: position 187,848,075 of record NC_041380.1, on the reverse strand, counting down.
GGACGTGGGCGTCTCCGCTTCCCCATGCTGCCTCGGCAACTGCCCGAGTTGACGAGTCCCTGCTGCATGCAGAAAAAGGTCATTATTGTTGGGGAACGTTGCAGAAAACAAAAATTTTCCTACGGTTTCACCAAGATCCATCTATGAGTTCATCTAGCAACGAGTGATTGGATGCATCTACGTACCTTGTAGATCGCGAGCGGAAGCGTTCAAAGAACGGGGATGAGGGAGTCATACTCGACGTGATTCGAATCACCGAAGATCCTAGCACCGAACGGACGGCACCTCCGCGTTCAACACACATACGGAACAGCCACGTCTCCTCCTTCTTGATCCAGCAAGGGGGGAGGAGAGGTTGAGGGAGATGGCTCCAGCAGCAGCACGACGGCGTGGTGATGATGGAGCTGCAGTACTCCGGCAGGGCTTCGCTAAGCACTATGGAGGAGGATGATGTGTTGGAGAGGGAGAGGGAGGCACCAAAGGCTTAGGGTAAGAAGTCCTCCATCTCCCCACTATATATAGGAGGGCCAAGGGGGGGCGCCGGCCCTAGGACATCCAATCTCCTAGGGGGGTGCGGCCAAGGGGAGGAATCCCTCCTCCCCAAGGCACCTAGGAGGTACCTTCCCCTCCTAGGACTCTTCCTCCTTTGAAACCCTAGGCGCATGGGCCTCTTGGGGCTGGTGCCCTTGGCCCATGTAGGCCAAGGCGCACCCCCTACAGCCCATGTGGCCCCCCGGGACAGGTGGCCCCACCCGGTGGACCCCCGGGACCCTTCCGGTGGTCCCGGTACAATACCGATGACCCCGAAACTTGTCCCGATGGCCGAAACAGGACTTCCCATATATAAATCTTTACCTCCGGACCATTCCAGAACTCCTCCTGACGTCCGGGATCTCATGCGGGACTCCGTAAAATATTCAGGTTACTGCATATACATATCCCTACAACCCTAGCGTCACCGAACCTTAAGTGTGTAGACCCTACGGGTTCGGGAGACATGTAGACATGACCGAGATGCTCTCCGGTCAATAACCAACAGCGGGATCTGGATACCCATGTTGGCTCCCACATGCTTCTCAATGATCTCATCGGACGAACCACGATGTCGAGGATTCAAGCAACCCCGTATACAATTCCCTTTGTCAATCGGTATGTTACTTGCCCGAGATTCGATCGTCGGTATCCCAATACCTCGTTCAATCTCGTTACCGGCAAGTCACTTTTACTCGTACCGTAATGCATGATCCCGTGACCAGACACTTGGTTACTTTGAGCTCATTATGATCATGCATTACCGAGTGGGCCCAGTGTTACCTCTCCATCATACGGAGTGACAAATTCCAGTCTTGATCCGTGTCAACCCAACAGACACTTTCAGAGATACCCGTAGTATACCTTTATAGTCACCCAGTTATGTTGTGACGTTTGGCACACCCAAGGCACTCCTACGGTATTCGGGAGTTACACGATCTCATGGTCTAAGGAAAAGATACTTGACATTGGAAAAACTCTAGCAAACGAACTATACGATCTTGTGCTATGTTTAGGATTGGGTCTGGTCCATCACATCATTCTCCTAACGATGTGATCTCGTTATCAATGACATCCAATGTCCATAGTCAGGAAACCATGACTATCTGTTGTTCAACGAGCTAGTCAACTACATGCTTACTAGGGACATGTTGGTGTCTATTATTCACACATGTATTACGATTTCCGGATAATACAATTATAGCATGAATAAAGACAATTATCATGAACAAGGAAATATAATAATAATGCTTTTATTATTGCCTCTAGGGCATATTTCCAACAGTCTCCCACTTGCACTAGAGTCAATAATCTAGTTACATTGTGATGAATCGAACACCCATGGAATTCTGGTGTTGATCATGTTTTGCTCTAGGGAGAGGTTTAGTCAACGGATCTGCTACATTCAGGTCTGTATGTACTTTACAAATATCTATGTCTCCATCTTGAACATTTTCACGAATGAAGTTGAAGCGATGCTTGATGTGCCTTGTCTTCTTGTGAAACCTGGGCTCCTTGGCAAGTGCAATAGCTCCAGTGTTGTCACAGAAGAGCTTGATCGGCCCCGACGCATTGGGTATGACTCCTAGGTCGGTGATGAACTCCTTCACCCAAATTGCTTCATGCGCTGCCTCCGAGGCTGCCATGTACTCCGCTTCACAAGTAGATCCCGCCACGACGCTCTGCTTGCAATTGCACCAGCTTACTGCCCCACCATTCAAAATATACACGTATCCGGTTTGTGACTTTGAGTCATCCAGATCAGTGTCGAAGCTAGCATCGACGTAACCCTTTACGATGAGCTCTTCGTCACCTCCATAAACGAGAAACATTTCCTTAGTCCTTTTCAGGTACTTCAGGATATTCTTGACCGATGTCCAGTGTTCCTTGCCGGGATTACTTTGGTACCTTCCTACCAAACTTACAGCAAGGTTTACATCAGGTCTGGTACATAGCATGGCATACATAATAGAACCTATGGCTGAGGCATAGGGGATGACACTCATCTCTTCTATATCTTCTGCCGTGGTTGGACATTGAGCTGAGCTCAATTTCACACCTTGCAACACAGGCAAGAACCCCTTCTTAGACTGATCCATATTGAACTTCTTCAATATCTTATCAAGGTATGTGCTTTGTGAAAGACCTATGAGGCGTCTTGATCTATCTCTGTAGATCTTGATGCCTAATATATAAGCAGCTTCTCCAAGGTCCTTCATTGAAAAACTTTTATTCAAGTAGGCCTTAATGATGTCCAAGAGTTCTATATCATTTCCCATCAAAAGTATGTCATCTACATATAATATGAGAAATGCTACAGAGCTCCCATGACTTTCTTGTAAACGCAGGCTTCTCCATAAGTCTGTGTAAACCCAAACGCTTTGATCATCTCATCAAAGCGAATGTTCCAACTCCGAGATGCTTGCACCAGCCCATAAATCGAGCGTTGGAGCTTGCACACCTTGTCAGCATACTTAGGATCGACAAAACCTTCCGGCTGCATCATATACAATTCTTCCTTAAGGAAACCATTAAGGAATGCTGTTTTGACGTCCATTTGCCATATCTCATAATCGTAGAATGCGGCAATTGCTAACATGATTCGGACGGACTTCAGCTTTGCTACCGGTGAGAAAGTCTCATCGTAGTCAACCCCTTGAACTTGTCGATAACCCTTAGCGACAAGCCGAGCTTTATAGATGGTCACATTACCATCCGCGTCTGCCTTCTTCTTAAAGATCCATTTATTTTCTATGGCTCTCCGCTCAACGGGCAAGTCAGTCAAAGTCCATACTTCATTTTCATACATGGATCCTATCTCGGATTTCATGGCTTCTAGCCATTTGTCGGAATCCGGGCCCGCCATCGCTTCCTCATAGTTCGAAGGTTCACCGTTGTCCAACAACATGATTTCCAAGACAGGGTTGCCGTACCACTCTGGTGCGGAACGTGTCCTTGTGGACCTTCGAATTTCAGTAGGAGCTTGATCAGAAGTATCTTGATCATCATCATTAACTTCCTCTCTAGTCGGTGCAGGCACCTTAGGAACATTTTCTTGAGTTGCGCCATTTTCCGGTTCAAGAGGTAATACTTCATCAAGTTCTACTTTCCTCCCACTTACTTCTTTCGAGAGAAACTCTTTCTCTAGAAAGGACCCATTCTTGGCAACAAAGATCTTGCCTTCGGATCTGAGGTAGAAGGTATACCCAATAGTTTCTTTAGGGTATCCTATGAAGACGCATTTTTCCGATTTGGGTTCGAGCTTTTCAGGTTGAAGTTTCTTGACATAAGCATCGCATCCCCAAACTTTTAGAAACGACAACTTAGGTTTCTTCCCAAACCATAATTCAAACGGTGTCATCTCAACGGATTTCGACGGAGCCCTATTTAAAGTGAATGCGGCAGTCTCTAAAGCATACCCCCAAAAAGATAACGGTAAATCGGCAAGAGACATCATAGATCGCACCATGTCTAATAGAGTGCGATTACGACGTTCGGACACACCATTACGCTGAGGTGTTCCAGGCGGCGTGAGTTGTGAAACTATTCCACATTTTCTTAAGTGTGTGCCAAACTCGTGACTCAAGTATTCTCCTCCACGATCTGATCGCAGGAACTTGATTTTCCTATCACATTGATTCTCAACCTCACTCTAAAATTCCTTGAACTTTTCAAAGGTCTCAGACTTGTGTTTCATTAAGTAGACATACCCATATCTACTCAAGTCATCAGTGATGGTGAGAACATAACGATAGCCACCACGAGCCTCAACACTCATTGGACCGCACACATCAGTATGTATGATTTCCAATAAGTTGGTTGCTCGCTCCATTGTTCCTGAGAATGGAGTCTTGGTCATTTTACCCATGAGGCATGGTTCGCACGTGTCAAATGATTCGTAATCAAGAGACTCTAAAAGTCCATCAGCATGGAGCTTCTTCATGCGTTTGACACCTATGTGACCAAGGCGGCAGTGCCACAAGTACGTGGGACTATCATTATCAACCTTACATCTTTTGGTACTCACACTATGAATATGTGTAGCATTACGCTCGAGATTCATGAAGAATAAACCATTCACCATCGGAGCATGACCATAAAACATATCTCTCATATAAACAGAACAACCATTATTCTCGGATTTAATTGAGTAGCCATCTCGAATTAAACGAGATCCCGATACAATGTTCATGCTCAAAGCTGGCACTAAATAACAATTATTAAGGTTTAAAACTAATCCCGAAGGTAAATGTAGAGGTAGCTTGCCGACGGCGATCACATTGACCTTGGAACTATTCCCGACGCGCATCGTCACCTCGTCCTTCGCCAGTCTCCGCTTATTCCGCAACCCCTGCTTTGAGTTACAAATGTGAGCAACTGCACCGGTATCAAATACCCAGGAGCTACTACGGGTACTAGTAAGGTACACATCAATTACATGTATATCATATATACCTTTTGTTTTGCCGGCCTTCTTGTCCGCTAAGTATTTGGGGCAGTTCCGCTTCCAGTGACCACTTCCCTTGCAATAAAAGCACTCAGTCTCGGGCTTGGGTCCATTCTTTGGCTTCTTCCCGGCAGCTTGCTTGCCGGGCACGGCAACTCCCTTGCCGTCCTTCTTGAAGTTCTTTTTACCTTTGCCCTTCTAGAACTTAGTGGTTTTATTGACCATCAACACTTGATGTTCCTTCTTGACTTCTACCTCTGTTGATTTCAGCATAGCAAATACTTCAGGAATGGTCTTTTCCATCCCCTGCATATTGAAGTTCATCACAAAGCTCTTGTAGCTCGGTGGAAGCGACTGGAGGATTCTGTCAATGACCGCATCATCCGGGAGATTAACTCCCAGCTGAGTCAAGCGGTTATGTAACCCAGACATAGTGAGTATGTGCTCACTGACAGAACTATTTTCCTCCATCTTACAGCTGAAGAATTTGTCGGAGACTTCATATCTCTCGACCCGGGCATGAGCTTGGAAAACCATTTTCAGCTCTTCGAACATCTCATATGCTCCGTGTCTCTCAAAACGCTTTTGGAGCCCCGGCTCTAAGCTATAAAGCATGCCGCACTGAACGAGGGAGTAGTCATCGGTACGTGCCTGCCAAGCGTTCATAACGTCTTGTTCTGCAGGGAGAACAGGTGCGTCACCTAGCGGTGCTTGTAGGACATAATCTTTCTTGGCAGCTATGAGGATGATCCTCAGGTTCTGGACCCAGTCCGTATAGTTGCTACCATCGTCTTTCAGCTTGGTTTTCTCTAGGAACGCGTTGAAGTTGAGGACTATGTTGGCCATTTGATCTACAAGACATATTGTAAATATTTTAGACTAAGTTCATGATAATTAAGTTCATCTAATCAAATTATTCAATGAACTCCCACTTAGATTGACATCCCTCCTGTCATCTAAGTATAACATGATCCGAGTTAACTAGGCCGTGTCCGATCATCACGTGAGACAGACTAGTCAACGTCGGTGAACATCTTCATGTTGATCGTATCTTCTATACGACTCATGCTCGACCTTTCGGTCTTCTGTGTTCCGAGGCCATGTCTGTACACATGCTAGGCTCGTCAAGTCAACCTAAGTGTTTTGCATGTGTAAATCTGTCTTACACCCGTTGTATGTGAACGTTAGAATCTATCACACCCGATCATCACGTGGTGCTTCGAAACAACGAACTGTCGCAACGGTGCACAGTTAGGGGGAACACTTTCTTGAAATTATTATGAGGGATCATCTTATTTACTACCGTCGTTCTAAGCAAACAAGATAAAAAACATGATAAACATCACATGCAATCAAATAATAATAGTGACATGATATGGCCAATATCACATAGCTCCTTTGATCTCCATCTTGGAGCTCCATGATCATCTTGTCACCGGCATGACACCATGATCTCCATCATCGTGTCTCCATGAAGTTGCTCGCCAACTATTACTTCTACTACTATGGCTAACGCGTTTAGCAATAAAGTAAAGTAATTTACATGGCGTTTCTCAATGACACGCAGGTCATAAAAAAATATAGACAACTCCTATGGCTCCTGCCGGTTGTCATACTCATCGACATGCAAGTCGTGATTCCTATTACAATAGCATGAACATCTCATACATCACATATAGATCATTCATCACAACTTTGGCCATATCATATCACAAAGCACTTGCTGCAAAAACAAGTTAGACGTCCTCTAATTGTTGTTGCAAGTTTTACGTGGCTGAAGTAGGGTTCTAGCAAGAACGTTTTCTTACCTACGTGAAAGCCACAACATGATTTGTCAACTTCTATTTACCCTTCATAAGGACCCTTTTCATCGAATCCGCTCCAACTAAAGTAGGAGAGACAGACACCCGCCAGCCACCTTATGCAACTTGTGCATGTTAGTCGGTGGAACCGGTCTCACGTAAGCGTACGTGTAAGGTTGGTCCGGGCCGCTTCATCCCACAATACCGTTGAAGCAAGATAAGACTAGTAGCGGCAAGAAACTTGACAACATCAACGCCCACAACAAATTGTGTTCTACTCGTGCAAGAGAACTACGCATAGACCTAGCTCATGATGCCACTGTTGGGGAACGTTGCAGAAAACAAAAATTTTCCTACGGTTTCACCAAGATCCATCTATGAGTTCATCTAGCAACGAGTGATTGGATGCATCTATGTACCTTGTAGATCGCGAGCGGAAGCGTTCAAAGAACGGGGATGAGGGAGTCGTACTCGACGTGATTTGAATCACCGAAGATCCTAGCACCGAACGGACGGCACCTCCGCGTTCAACACACGTACGGAACAGCCACGTCTCCTCCTTCTTGATCCAGCAAGGGGGGAGGAGAGGTTGAGGGAGATGGCTCCAGCAGCAGCACGACGGCGTGGTGATGATGGAGCTGCAGTACTCCGTAAGGGCTTCGCTAAGCACTATGGAGAAGGATGATGTGTTGGAGAGGGAGAGGGAGGCACCAAAGGCTTAGGGTAAGAAGTCCTCCATCTCCCCACTATATATAGGAGGGCCAAGGGGGGCGCCGGCCCTAGGAGATCCAATCTCCTAGGGGGGTGCGGCCAAGGGGAGGAATCCCTCCTCCCCAAGGCACCTAGGAGGTGCCTTCCCCTCCTAGGACTCTTCCTCCTTTGAAACCCTAGGCACATGGGCCTCTTGGGGCTGGTGCCCTTGGCCCATGTAGGCCAAGGCGCACCCCCTACAGCCCATGTGCCCCCCCGGGACAGGTGGCCCCACCCGGTGGACCCCCGGGACCCTTCCGGTGGTCCCGGTACAATACCGATGACCCCGAAACTTGTCCCGATGGCCAAAACAGGACTTCCCATATATAAATCTTTACCTCCGGACCATTCCGGAACTCCTCGTGACGTCCGGGATCTCATCCGGGACTCTGAACAACATTCAGGTTACTGCATATACATATCCCTACAACCCTAGCGTCACCGAACCTTAAGTGTGTAGACCCTACGGGTTCGGGAGACATGTAGACATGACCGAGATGCTGTCCAGTCAATAACCAACAGCGGGATCTGGATACCATGTTGGCTCCCACATGCTCCTCAATGATCTCATCGGATGAACCACGATGTCGAGGATTCAAGCAACCCCGTCGGTATGTTACTTGCCCGAGATTCGATCGTCGGTATCCCAATAGCTCGTTCAATCTCGTTACCGGCAAGTCACTTTTACTCGTACCGTAATGCATGATCCCGTGACCAGACACTTGGTTACTTTGAGCTCATTATGATGATGCATTACCGAGTGGGCCCAGTGTTACCTCTCCGTCATACGGAGTGACAAATTCCAATCTTGATCCGTGTCAACCCAACAGACACTTTCAGAGATACCCGTAGTATACCTTTATAGTCACCAAGTTACATTGTGATGTTTGGCACACCCAAGGCACTCCTACGGTATCCGGGAGTTACACGATCTCATGGTCTAAGGAAAAGATACTTGACATTGGAAAAACTCTAGCAAACGAACTATACGATCTTGTGCTAGGTTTAGGATTGGGTCTGGTCCATCACATCATTCTCCTAATGATGTGATCTCGTTATCAATAACATCCAATGTCCATAGTCAGGAAACCATGACTATTTGTTGATCAACGAGCTAGTCAACTAGAGGCTTACTAGGTACATGTTGGTGTCTATTATTCACACATGTATTACGATTTCCGGATAATACAATTATAGCATGAATAAAGACAATTATCATGAACAAGGAAATATAATAATAATGCTTTTATTGTTGCCTCTAGGGCATATTTCCAACAATTATTACATTAGATCATGGAGGCCGGCGATTGGCCTCCTCTTGGCTATAAATGGGAAGGGCAGGCGGAGCCCCTATCACCCATCTCTTCCTTCGCTTATCCTACTTCTTCTCCCTTGCTTCACTACTAGCAGCGACACCTATGGCGCCGGTGAAGAGGTTCTTGGCCGCAGAAAAGGGCAAGGCCTGCTAGGAGGGGCCCGGCTCGCCGCCACCCAAGAGGGCGCGTGGTTGATTACGTGAGAGTGTCATGAGTGGAGACCTTGACAGGCGCTGGGCCTTGCTTCATGGGTAGAACTTCCGGAGGTGCTGGATGTTCCAGGTGTTCTGGCTAGGCATCCTGTCCTACGTCTCCAGGCGCGCGGCGCCAGGCCTGGAGACACGGGCGATCCTAAACAAGCCCTCTCACATGGGCGAGAGCTTGTGCAACCCTTCCCTGGAGAGCACCCGCCTTAGACCGAGATCACCCACCTCAAGCATCCTAGAGCGGACGCTGCGACAGTGGTACCGTCGCAGCGCGTGCTGGTACCTTGCCGCTCGGAGCGAGGCTTCACGGCGGTGTTCCTCCCCCAGCACAAGGTCCATCCCCCGCATGGTGTCCTGCTACGTCTCATCAAACGCCAGGACCCACGCGGAGCGATGCTTGACCTCATAAGGGAGAACCGCTTCTGCTCCGTAGACGAGGAAGAACGGGGTCTCGCTTGTTGGCTTGGTGGCGGTGGTGCGGATGGACCACGTCATAGACTGGAGCTCGTCGTGCCAGCCCTTGCCGCAGGCTTCAAACTTCTTCTTGAAGGTCCTGGTCTTGAGGCCTCTGAGGACCTCCGCATTGGCGCGTTTGGCTTGACCATTGCTCCTGGGGTGTGCCACCGAAGCGTAGCACAATATGTCTTGAAGAGGTTGCTAGTGAACTGCGAGCCATTGTCGGCGATGATGTGATTAGGGACCCCGAACCGGCTCACGAGACCCTTGATGAACTTGACCGTAGATGCGGCCGGGATGGTGCGGACAGCTTCTACCTCCGCCCATTTGGTGAACTTGTCGATGGCGACGTAGAGGCAGCGATAACCCCTAGGCGCTCGAGGGAACGGGCCTAAGATATCCAACACCCAGACTGCAAACGGCCACGTGAGCGGGATGGTCTGGAGGCCCTGAGCTAGCTGATGGATTTTCTTGGCGTGGAATTAGCAGGCCTCACAGGCCTTCACCAGCTCAGTTGCGTCGTTGAGCACCGTAGGCCAGTAGAACCCGTTGCGGAACACCTAGCCGACGAGGGTTTGTGACGACGAGTGTTGCCCGCAGTCTCCGCCGTGTATGTTATCCAGCAACTCATTCCACTATTCCCTGGAGATGCATCGCAAGGAAACATCATTTGGCCGCTTCCTGTATAACTTACCGTCCTAGATGCAGTATGTCGTAGCCTGTCGGGCCACGCACTCTGCGTCTTCCTCTTTCTCCGGCAGCATCCCTTGCGTCAGGTATTCCTTGAACTCCTTGGTCCAGCACCCCTCCTGAGGCTCAAGCGCTAGGAGTAGGCGCACTCCCGAGGTCGGGCCGCAGGCCGGGGCTCCCGAGGCAGGTGGTTGGGGGAGCTTCTCTCGAGGCGGCGCCGGCCCCGAAAGCAGAGGCGCTGCCAACGGCTTGAACAGTCGCTCCTCAAGGACGCCAGGCTCTTGGGGTTGTCGCTTGGAAGCCCTTTTGACGATGTAGTCAGCCTCCTTGTTAGTTCCACGGGGCACATGCTGCAACTCTAGACCCAGGAAATGCTTTTCCATTTTGCATACCTCTGCGAGGTATGCCTCCATGTGCTCATCCTTCGGCTCGTATACCTTGTTGGAGAAGTTGACGAGGAGCTGCGAGTCGCCCCTGATGGTGAGGCTCTTCACCCCTAGGGCCACCACGGCCTTGAGGCCAGCGATGAGGCCTTCGTACTCCGTGATGTTGTTGGATACCTTCTCCCCTTGCTGGAAGCAGAGCTGCACGACGTAGTAGAGCTTGTCCTGAGTGGGTGAGATGAGCACTGCTCCAGCCCCCGCGCCCTGGCGTGCGAACGCGCCATCGAAATACAAGACCCAGCCATCTGGTGTTTCACTTCCTCGCGAGAGGGATCGGTCCTCGCCTGCTTCAAGCCCCGGGGCATCAGTCCATTCTGCCACGAAGTCGGCGAGCGCGGCCCCCTTGATGACCCTAGTTGTGCTGAACTCCAGCTGGAATGCTTGCAGCTCGATGTTCCATTCGGTGACTCTTCCAGCAGCGTTGGGGCTCCTGAGTACCCTCTCCAGCGGGTAGGTCGAGACGAGCTTGATTGGGTGACCTTGGAAGTAGTGCCGCAGTTTATGCGAGGCCACCAAAAGCGCGAGCAAGAGCTTCTGAGGCATGGGGTACCGTGCCCTTGCATCCCGTAGTACCATGCTGACGAAATACACCGATTTCTTGATGAGGGCGGGAACATCGACGCAACTTGTGCCTGCCGGCAGTTGGGGCGTCTCCTGAGATGATGGGACCCCAAGATCCTGATCGCCTGCTAGGGCCTCTGCCGGCCCGCAAACCCCGCCTTGCTAGGCCTGGTCACTCGTTGGCATTGCTGCAGCCTTTGCGGTGCCCTCTGGGTCCTGTATCGCCTCGGCTGGTGGTGCGGCACGGCATGACAGCCCCTTGGCCTGGCACTCTTCCCGAACCGCCACTAGAGCTGCGCTAGCAGAGTAGGGACTGGCGGCAAGGTAAAGCACCAGGGGCTCGAGAGGGAGAGGCGCCACCATCACCGGAGGGCTGGTCATGTAACACCCTAGATGTAAAACTTCCATGTTTGTATATGTATCCAACCTTGTCATGTTCAATATGAAGTGGTTTTCCTCTTTGTGGGTTTCATTTTGGGTTTGCTTTGTTTCCCATTGCATTGTCTTGTCATTACTTGTCATTTTTCTTTTGCCATCCATTGTTGCATTATGGCCTCATCATATATTGCTTTTGTGCCTCCTGTCATTTTACATTCCATCATCATCATGTTTTTGGTGTGAGTTCATACATGTTGTGTTGTTGCATGTTCCATGCATTTGATCTTGCATCATCACCTCCCATTTCCTTCTCCCTTCCATGTTTTTTTGGCAAGTGACATTTACCCTCCTCCATTAATGTTCAAATTTTTCCTATAAATATTAGACCTTGCCTACATCCTCTATGTCAATTTTCAGCTCATTTGAATATGTTTTGGTTGGGTTAAAAATTGACTCAAGTTTGAATTTCATTCAAACTTGACTTAATTTTCTTCCTTTAAAAATTCCTAAAGCAATTTATTCAAATGGCCCATAATTCCAGGAGCTTGGGAATATTTTCATATTTACCAGAATCCTCTCCTATGTCCCTGGCCTTTTCTTTTCTTCAGCTGGTTATTAAAATAAACAGAAATTAGAAAAAAAGAGAAGGCGGACTTACCTCTCCTCACCTGGGCCTTTTCCCTCCAGCTAGCCAGCCCACTTACCTCTTCCAGCCCAGCCAACCCACCAGCGACAGGAGAGTCGTCCACCTCCTGTATGGCGCGCATCCAGGGTGCCACGTCGACGAGCTCGTTGATTTGACGGTCGTCCGGCGCCCCTAGCCTCTATATATGGTGTCCTAGACCTAGCCCTAGTTCCACTCGTCCACTTCCATCCCTCTCTCGCCCTCGCCGCCGCCAGGTAGGTCTCCGCGCGCCTCGACGTCGCCCTGCCCATCATGACTCGAGTGAGAAAGAGCTCGAGCTCGGGGTAGCCGTCCATGTCGCGCCTCTGACCCGCCTGCTACCGTGGAGAGGACCGTCAAGTACATCACTATCCCCTGCCTCCACACACACGATGCGACGGCCCCTGATCGACCTCCCCGACCCCGTCTTCTTCCTCTGCTGCATCTACTTCTCGGACCCGAAGCCCCGCCAAGTTGAGAGCTCCCTCGCGTTGTCTCCGGCTCGTCTCCGTCGACCCCATCGTGTCCTAGGGTGAGCTGGGTAACGCACCTACCTCCCCCTTTCTTTCCATAGCATTTAGGACCCCATGAGGCTCGCCCGATCCGTGTCTTTGCTAAGTTGTTATCTTTTGCACTTTTGCCATGCTTGTTTGAACCTGTTCTAGTGTGATCTAGCCATAGCTCAGTGTTCATGTTTTGTCAAGCATCTCTTGTACATCACAACCATGTGCTTTGTTGCTATGTTGGAGTGTTATAGAATAGTTTCTTGTTGCATCTTAAGTGCTATCATGCTGTTAATAGCAGTTTGCATCTCTTGTACATCACAACCATTTTAGCTCAGCGATTTTTTCATTTCTGGAAAGATGTCATTTCCATTTTAGGCAAGTCCAATTTTGGACGTTCCAATAATGGAAATTGACAAATCTGTTCTTTTCCATTTTAGGCAGTTTTTAACTTATTGCATTTGTGATGATTTTTCTACAGTAACCTAGACATATTATATATGGTTTTGGGGTAGAAAAATCCCACCAATCTAGTGGTGGCATTAGTTTTTGCATTGGAGCAAGTTCATGAACATGTCATTTTGCATCACGATCATGTTTTGTCATTTTTGTGTGTTTTATTTCAATCATGCTAGGAGGTTGTTTGGCACATGGTTAGCTTCATTTTCATGCCTACTACATGCTAGTATTTAATCCATGTCATTTAGTGCACCGTGATGGGTGACACAAGCATGCAAAGTTGCTATCATGATCTGTTTTGACATGCCATGTTTTCTTCTAAGTCTGAAACCTGTTTAGTATCTTTTACCATGTGTTGCATGGATGCTATCATCATTTCTGTAGGTTTTGGATCATGTTCAGTAAGGAAATTTGGTTAAGTGCATTTAGTACCATCATACCATGTTCTTATGTTATGGAATGTGTTCCTGTAGTACATAGTTTGTTATGCTTAACTTTGCAACCTGATGTTGTTCATGTCTTGATGCTTGAATTTCTGCTAAGTCTGTTAAGTTGTTATCTTTTGCACTTTTGCCATGCTTGTTTGAACCTGTTCTAGTGTGATCTAGCCATAGCTCAGTGTTCATGTTTTGTCAGGCATCTCTTGTACATCAAAACTATGTGCTTTGTTGCTATGTTGGAGTGTTGTAGAATAGTTTCTTGTTGCATCTTAAGTGCTATCATGCTGTTAATAGCAGTTTGCATCATATCTTATTTTGCTTGCCATTTGCAAACCGTGCATCCGTTTTCGGTGATCTTCATATCGATTTCATTCGAAATCTCCCCACCTATCCAGTGGCATGCTTGGTTTGCCAAGTTGATGCCATGATCATCCTTTTCATTTCGGAGTACCCATATGCATTGCACATCATATCTTGCATTCCATGCCATGTCTTGCATCATGTTGCTTGTGCATTGCACCATAATTGATTGTTGTTTGTTGCTTATGTTCTTGCTTTGGTAGAGCTGGGAGACGATTTCGTGAACGAGGAACTTGTTGAGTACTCTAACAAGGAGAAAGCTTTCGACAACTCTGAGAACATTGCAGGCAAGATATCATACCCTCGATGTCACTTCTATCTTTGATTGCTATTTGTTCGCTCTATCGCTAAGTTGCGCTACCTAACACTTGTTATATCATGCCTCCCATATTGCCATGTCAAGCATCTAACCCACCTTCCTAGCAAACCGTTGTTTGGCTATGTTACCGCTTTTTCTTAGCCCCTCTTATAGCGCTGTTAGTTGCAGGTGAAGTTGAAGTTTGTTCCATGTTGGAACATGGATATGTTGGGATATCACTTTATCTCTTATTTAATAAACTAGCAAGGTGGCCCGCTCGATGCGCGGGCTAGATCTTTTGAAAGTTTAATAATGAGAGTATGTTATTTGTATTGAAAAATTGGGACCAAATATAATTACATTTGAAATATAGTACTTTTGCGAACATAGTTCTATATATATTCTCCATTTATTACTTACATGCCTAGTATGCATGTCATAGTAAATGTATTTTCATGATGAATCCCGCTGGCCAATTCATGTTCTGTATATTTTTTCTAGCATTTCCTCTTTAAACATTGAGTTATTTGCACGGGCTAGTACTTAACAAAATTTAGTAACGCAAGAATGTAAATATTGGTTATTTTTGTCAGTTGTTCGTCAGTGGCGGTTGTAAACACAATTTTACCTTTATACATATCCTTGGTGGTTTTCCCTGTAGAGAACCTCCCTTCCATGTTTTAGGAAATATTGGTCACTAACGTTCTCATCAAAATCTTCGGGAGTGCGTTGCTCCAACCCGTGGCTTTTCTTGATGCGACCGCTCAAATGGATCTTATAATTTTTTTGAAAGTCTCATGCCCTTTTCATTACTAATGAATTGGTGTTCGTCGTGTGTGGCAATTTGACATGAAAATGGTAGTTCCATATGCATAGTCTAAATATAAATGATTGGTACCGGATAGACATTTTTTTATGATCATGTACTATAATTCTTTTTGCATGCATTTGTTTAGAATATTCTGAGAGAAAATTATACTGTGATTTAGGTTCAACCCACGTCGTGAACTCTATCATTATAGTGCGTGTATACTGTAAGTAATCTTAGTTTTTGCGTATGTATAAGTGCATGCGTCTGTAGTGTGTTAGGAAATATGTATACTGCACATAATTGAATTTGCATTTTCTATTATTTCTACATAAAGGAGAATTTTTCTGGTGGATTGATTTGTTGTGCTTTAGCCCAACAGATTCGCACTGACGTACCCAACGTTCAAGTCTTCTCTCGCACTCGTCGCCTCTAAAAAAAATCTTCTCTCGCACTCACACCTTGTCGTTTCTAATCCTCAAAAATAAAATAAAAAATGGTTACTATTTCTTGATCCCCTTTTCATTTCCTTCTTTCCTCTCGCTCCTCCTTCAACCAGATGAGCTCTGGCTGTTAGCGCTGGTAATTGGTGCTGCGGATTCAATCCCAACAGCACCTCAGTTTTCTCTCTTGATTCCCTGCCGCGACCTTGCTCGTACTCACTTGCACGCACACCTGCAGCTCAACTCACTGGTGCGGCCATGGGGTTGCCGTCTACGGCACCTGGTTTGGCTCCTATACGCCTCGTCAATCTCTCAGACCGGTCAACGGCGACGGAGTGGTAGTAGGGCCCAAGGAGAAGTGGCTCTAGGGAGGAAGCGAGCTTGTCGATCTCGACGGCCCCGTTGCCGTCGCCGTCCATCCATGTGATGTTGGTGTGGATCTTGTCTCCCGCAACCAGCTTAGATCCACCTTGATTTTGAGATGCCGACGGTGTTGTTCTCGATCGCATCGTGGCTGCCCCCGAGCGAGGCAGCCCGACAGTCACCTTCATCTTACACTTGCAGGTCCTCTTCTCTCTTTTCCTGTCCCTCTCATGTTTTTGTTTCTTATCCTTCTTCTGCATGTGTATGGGTAAACTAATGTAATGCAATTAAGGTATTGCTTGTTAGGATGTATATCTACTTATGCCCCCTTGCCCCGTTCATATTCAACAAATTTAGTAAGTAATCAGTGTATTCATGATTAGACCAAAGATAAAGTTTATAGGAAAATAGGTGCGATTGCATCCTACATATGAACTAAAACAATGTGTGGATGTTGTAACTATTGGCTTGTACTATAGAATAAGCTTAAAATATCAGATAACACAGAGTGTCGACATTTGGTATTATCCAGCTATTTCCATCAAATGTTGATGCATGTTTCCAATACTTCTAGGAGTAGTAGATCATATCCATTCTGCCATATAATGCTAGCATAGAAAAGTCAGTTTGTATGTTGAAGACAGTTTTGTAGTGTACTATTTTCCCATCTACTTATTTTATCTAAAAGGCTAGTGGCATATGGAAGTTTGTTTTTGTTCCTACCTTCAGATTATTTCTGTGTAGACTATGTTCTTGACCACATCATCCTTGTTGTTAGTTCATTTGCTATAGAAATGAAAATAACAGGTATGATCAAGTGAGTAGGCTATTACTGGCAAGTGTTTTCTCAAAGTATCTCCTTTTTCTTATGTGCCTCATGAACTCATTGAGCTTTATGTGGAACATTCGATCAACAATATCAGGCTTCTATGATGTTGTTTGGCCTACTTCCATAAGCATGGATTGAATATCCAGCCAAGCTGTGTTGCATGTGAATGCCATAAATAGGTCTGTGTATCAAGCCCATCAACATCTTGCTATAGCATCTTGGTAGTTTTGTGCTTGTATCTGAGGTTATCTATGAAGCTAGATGGAAGTAGTATTCTCCTTCCTACCTTTGTCAGCCCTTGTATCTCCTCTTTATGTTGTGTCCTGCAAGTCAGCATATAATTCTGCTCTTATGTTTGCTTGATGTTTTTTGATCCAGTCTAGTCTGTACTACAAAATGCATGCAAGGGCATCCATTTTGAACTTCTGAAGTTGCTCTTTCGTTGAGGTTCTTCTCGCCTTATATGCATGTCACAAGGCCCTTCTCAAGTTGCTCTTTCTTCATACCAAAATATTGCACCACACCATTCACACTTGTGGCTTGGACTTCCGAAGTCCCAAATTTCCATATATGTCCTTTTCAATGTCCTGTTTAAGTTTCTGAATTTAGCATCAATTGAATATTAGTATGTTCTTTTTTCTTAATAATACAACAAACTTAATAGAACTGACATATCTAGTTTTTCCGCCCTTGATTTTTCTATTTTACACTTTGTGTTACTTTTAGTCATGTACACACGCTTAACCGAATTACCATGTTCATGAATGTCCAAATTGTAGATCTTGATTGAATTTTCTTGCTACTTACCATGTAGTTTTACGAGCCAATGCTTTCCTATGGCAATTCGACAATGCTGATTTTGCCTCGGTCAATGCACATGATCGACATCTGTACATGATATGGTTCCCTGTGGTAATTCAACAATGTTGATTTTGCCCTTGTCTTGATTAAGCCATGTTGCATGGAAATGTGTTTTCATGTTTTTTTAAAAGCCGATAGGTACAATCAGGAACAAATGCAACATGTTTTTGTCATTTAATATAGCACTTGGAAGGAATGGAACACATAGATATCACAATTGATGCGCAAAGAAGAAGCAAGCTATAATGTTGCTTCGAGTATATTGTACTACAGTCATGCAACATGTAAGGGAAGTTTAGCAATTGAATTAAGAACAGTAAGTTAAGATAGTGGATGATAATACACATGAGAATACCTTTGTGATGATTTTCTTATCGCACGTGGTACGCATATTTGTGCAGTCTGGCACATCTCCATGTATGATCGAACACTGTCTCTTTTTGTTGTCTTGAAGTTTCATTGTCCTTTCCTAATCCTGTCTTGGTATTATTGATTGTCTGGATTCACATCAGTATTATAATAATTTTTTTCTGGCTTAAATCAGTTATAAACCCAAATGTGCCAAACTTGAATTATTGCATTATATAATTTAGGTGTAACATTTTTGTGATATCACTTATTAGAAGTGCATGATTAGCAATGGATCACCTTGTTGGATTGTATATTTGATTGCTTTTAACTACCTTGGTAGGTTTCTCACATTATTGCAATGTGGTCCACCTTTTATTTTCATCGTTTCTTCCTGCACAATTTAGAAAACATGTATTAGAGAAGATGATATTGTAAAATTGGTATGGAGTACTGCTGAAGGTTATGGAGATTTATGATTTTGATTAATTATTCGCCTTACAATTTTTTGTTTTGTTGTAGAAGAAAAGGAGATCAACTTCCAAGATCAGTTATTGTGGTGAAAGCTTTAATGTTAAAATGGATGTTAAGTTTCAATCATCATGTGAAGACAGTGAGGGTCTTTTACCCTTCTGTTGCAGTTAGATGACAGTCTATAGAAAACCTTATATGGGTGAAGAATTAGATTGTGATTGAGGATGGCAAGTTCATGTACAATTACGATTGAAGAATCGCAAGGGAACTTGCCTGATCTAAATTTGAAAGCTATTTGATTATTTACCTTGAGTTGAAACGTGGTGTGTACCTTTGATCATGTTCCTCTGTGATTTCCATGGTGATTGGGAATCAAGTGGTGTAGACAAGATGAGGAGGACTTGGAATGAGAGGAGCCATGGCAAGCTAGCATTGAAGGATGAAGGGACTCACGCAGGTGATCTTCCAACATAGATGTGATGGTAGATGTGTTTTCTATTGGATTGAAAGGAGGGAGGTGGTCCTCATGTAGATAAAAGAGATATGCTATGTATTCTATTTTTTCTTTTCTATTGAGAGGTACTTCCATTTTCTCTATGGTAGCCCAGAGGTGGAAACGTGGGATCACGTTATAAAAATCGGTTGGTCCTAACTAATTGATCACTGGAACATAAATTAATTGATTGTTGGAAAAACTAATCTTTTTTGAGGAAGTTGGAAAAACTAATCTAATCTAGGGCACATGTTACATCTCTCTCTTTTTTATTGTTGAGATTTGTTACGTTTTGTCTCTGGTGTTACGTTGGTCTGCGTGGTGGAGATTGAAAGGGTAATCCATTGGCTATAATTAATCACCGAAACTAATTGATGGACGGATGTTTCTAATTTTTGTGGTAATTTTTACAGTAATTATCTTTTTTGTGGTTAACCGTCAATTACTTTTTGATATAAATAGATGCATCTATATACTTGGTAAAGGGTGGACGGCTCGGCCTTATTCCTGGTGATTTGTTTCACTCTTGCCGCCCTAAATTCCGTCATATCGGTGCTATGTTTCTTGATTTTGCGTTCCTTATGCAGTTGGGGTTATGGGACCCCCTTGACAGTTCGGTTTGAAAAAAAAACTCCTCCAGCAAGGTCCAACTTTGGTTTTACCATTTGCCTACCTACCACCTATACCTTTCCCTTGGGTTCTGCAGACTCAAGGGTCATCTTTATTTTAACCCCCCCCCCCCCGGCCAGTGCTCCTCTGAGTGTTGGTCCGAACCGGGCAACCTGCGGGGCCACCTCGGGGAACTTCAGGGTTGGTTTTTCTCGTAGCTTGACCTAACCGGTGTGCCCTGAGAACGAGATATGTGCAGCTCCTATTGGGAATTGTCGGCACAGTCGGGCGGCTTTGCTGGTCTTATTTTACCATTGTCGAAATGTCTTGTAACTGGGAATCCGAGTCTGATCGGGTCTTCCCGGGAGAAGGAATATCCTTCGTTGATCGTGAGATCTTGTGATGGGCTAAGTTGGGACACCCCTGTAGGGTATAAACTTTCGAGAGCCGTGCCCGCGGTTATGTGGCAGATGGGAATTTGTTAATATCCGGTTGTAGAGAACTTGACACTTGACTTAATTAAAACGAATCAGCCGTGTGTGTAGCCGTAATGGTCTCTTTTCGGCGGAGTCCGGAAAGTGAACACGACCTTGGGTTATGTTTGAACGTAAGTAGTTTCAGAATCACTTCTTGATCACTTCTAGCTTCACGACCGTTGCGTAGCTTCTCATCTTACTTTTACTTGCGTATGTTAGCCACAATATTTGATTAGCGCTTCCTGCAACTCCACCTCATCACCTTATCCTACCTATAAGCTTAAATAGTCTTGATCTCGCGGGTGTGAGATTGCTGAGTCCTCGTGACTCACGGATACTTTCAAACAGTTGCAGGTGCCGATGATACTAGTGCAGGTGATGCTACTGAACTCAAGTGGCGGTTCGACGAGGACCTTGGTAGTTACTATGTTTCGTTTCCTGATGATCAGTAGTGGAACCCAGTCGGGACGACCAGGGATCTAGCATTTGGGGTTGTCTTCCTTTATTTTGATTCCATAGTCGGACCTTGATTGTACTCTGGATGATGTATGTTTAACTTGTTATATGTGTGAAGTGGCGATTGTAAGCCAACTCTTTATCCCTTTCTTATTCAGTACATGGGACTGTGTGAAGATTACCCCTCTTGCGACAAACGACCATGCGGTTATGCCTCTAAATCGTGCCTCGACACGTGGGAGATATAGCCGCATCGTTGGTGTTACAAGTTGGTAATCAGAGCCATCCCCGACTTAGGAGCCCCCTGCTTGCTCGAATCGCTGACTTTGTTGAGTCTAGAACAAAAAATGTTTTGAGTCTTAGGATTATATATATCGAAGAGTAGGATTCTTTTTACTCCTCTGTCCCTTCGTCGCTCTGGTGAGGCCTCCTGACATAGATGTTTTGACTTTCCTTTCCTCAAATTTCATGAATTTTTTTTAGGATCACGCGGGTATCTTGGAATCGTTCTGATAGTCTTGTGGCGAGAACATTGTTCTTGGTGCCTCCTGACATTTAGGGGTTGTGGCAGTGTTCTGGGGAGTTGAGCTCCGAGGTGTTGTCTTCACAATTTTATCGTTGCAGTTCTGGAATACCTGAGTTCGCCGACATAGAAAATCTCTTTTATGCAGTTGTTGGTGAGATAACCTCGACGCCACCCAGTACTGGGGCGAGAGTTCGGGAGTATTGCCATAACTCATAAAACGGATGCTTTTCGAAAGTTGAGGTACATGATTTTGAAGATTTCTTGGTTATGTGTTGAAGGATGGATGCAGTTGGATGTAGGGATTGTTAGTTTGGGTGAGATATTATGCTTCCCCTGTATTCCCAACACCAGATTGCATAACCAGAAAGTTTCGGGAGTGTATAGGTGGGAATTCAAGTAGCTCTAGTATTTCTTCCCGCAGATATTTGGTTTGTGATTGGGTAATCCTTACCACTTATTTGTTCCTACTCGTACCTTGTTTCTTCATTCATCAACCTTTGTCTAAGTGGCTTCTCACCTTAATGGATGTGCGATGTTAACTTTGGAATTCTTTCATTCATCCCTGTTCGAATGTTTATTGTGACTACTATATGTTGCAATTTCTATCCATTGATTCAGCTTGTCTATCTGTCTATCAAGATTCTAATGGATGTCACCCTCTTCAGGATGGCTCCTCCAATGCGTCTGAATCCAGAACGCAATGATGGGAGTCAGGCGAACCCTCCACCTGTACCTCTGCCTCCGGAGGCATGGAAAGTTGTCATGGCAGCCACCAACGCCAACACCCAGATGCTTTTGCAACTCTTGCAAGAGCGCAACCAAGGTCAAGGAAACCAAGGAAATCAAGGCTAAGGGAATTTCAACAATCAGCCTCAGTTTGCTACCCTCAACCAGTTCCTTGCAAATAATCTGAAGTCTTTCAGCAACTGTGCCGAGGCCACAGACGTCGATGATTGGCTCGTCGACATCTGCAAGCATTTTGAATGTAGCAATGTCAAGCCTGGGGACTTTGTCAAGTTTGCTTCGTTTCAACTCAAGGACCAAGCTGCTGATTGGTATCAACAATACAAAGATTCCAGAGGTGGCCTTAGAGAAGATCTGCAGTTAGCTCTCGTGCTTCTTGAGCCGACTGAGTTTGATCAATTCTATAACATGGCCCTCAAGCAAGAAGGTGCTCATCTCAAGTGTGAGGCTTCAAAGAAGAGAGTTTGGGATGCAGTTCAGTCTTCTTCTTCCTCACAAGTGGCAGCTAAGCAACAGAAATTCTGGCTTCCTCCTCCATTTCGTCAGCCCTAACAGCAGAAGAACAAAGGTGGTCATGGACCTTCCCACCCACCCAACCCAGGCTATCAGATAAAGTCTCAGACTCAAGCTCCAAGGTCAAGTGCTCCTTATCATCGTCCGCTCTCAGAAGTGACTTGCAACAAGTGTCAGCAGAAAGGTCACTATGCGAACAAGTGCTTCAACCAAAGGCGCCTTCTGCCTCCTCCTCCTGTGAGATCTTCCAGCAATGGAGTGGTCAAGCATAATACCAGGCATGATAAGGTGAACATCATGAATACAGCTCAAGCGAAGGAATCTACTGATGTGATAATGGGTAATCTCTCAATTAATGACATTCCTGCAAAAGTCTTATGTGATACTAGTGCATCGCATTGTTTCATGTCAAGACCGTTTTTTGCCAAGCATGAATTCACGTCTTCACATTTGGGTAAACCCATGGCTGTCATTTCTCCGAGTAAATGTTTGAGCTCTAGTTTGATAGCTCCTGATGTTTCTATCAAGATGGGCAACTATAAATTTCTGTCTTCTCCAATTGTTCTTGGTGACTAGGATATTGATCTAATTCTTAGGATGGACTGGCTTTCTAAGCACAAGGCTCAGCTTGATTGTGCTGCCAGGGAAATTCAATTGACACATACTTCTGATGATGTGATCATGTATACCGCTCAGGATGAAACCATTTGACTGTTTTCTCTCAATGAGAAGGGCGAGCTGGATGCCATCTCGCAGATTCCAGTCATTTGTGAGTACCAAGACGTATTTCCAGAAGAGCTACCATCCATTGACTACCATCCATTGAACAAGAAGAAAATTAAGAACAAGTTCCCACTTCCCAACATCAATGAGCTATTCGAGCAACTTAAAGGTGCTAAAGTATTCTTCAAGCTTGACCTCCGTATGGGTTATCATCAGATTCGCATTCGTGAATAAGATATTCCCAAGACAGCATTCCGAACAAGCTATGGTTCTTATGAATATACCGTCATGTCTTTCGGCCTTGTCAATGCTCCTCCAATGTTCTCTCGCATGATGAACTTCATCTTAAACCCATACACAAATGATTTCGTTCTGGTGTATCTTAATGATATCTTGGTCTTCTCCAAGAATAAGAAGGATCATGCCAAGCATTTGAGATTGGTGCTCGATGCTATCTCTTGAGCACCGCGTTGGTTTTCCCTTGAAGAGGAAAGGGTGATGCAGCAAAGTAGCGTAAGTATTTCCCTCAGTTTTTGAGAAACAAGGTATCAATCCAGTAGGAGGCCACACGCAAGTCCCTCGTACCTACACAAACAAATAAGAACCTCGCAACCAACGCGATAAAGGGGTTGTCAATCCCTTCACGGTCACTTATGAGAGTGAGATCTGATAGAGATAATAAGATAATATTTTTGGTATTTTTATGATAAAGATAAAAAGTAAAGATTGCAAAATAAATGGTAATACAAATAGCTTGTTGATGGAAGATTAATATAATGGAGAATAGACCCGGGGGCCATAGGTTTCACTAGTGGCTTCTCTCAAGATAGCATAAGTATTATGGTGGGTGAACAAATTACTGTTGAGCAATTAATAGGAAAGTGAATAATTATGAATATCTAGGCATGTTCATGTATATAGGCATCACGTCCGTGACAAGTATACCGACTTCTGCGTGCATCTACTACTATTACTCCACACATCGACCGCTATCTAGCATGCATCTAGAGTATCAAGTTCATAAGAACAGAGTAAAGCATTAAGCAAGATAACATGATGTAGAGGGATAAACTCAAGCAATATGATATAAACCCCATCTTTTTATCCTCGATGGCACCAATACAATACGTGTTGTTTCCCTTTCTATCACTGGGATCGAGCACCGCAAGATTGAACCCAAAACTAAGCACTTCTCCCATTGCAAGAAAGATCAA
The DNA here is from genome assembly GCF_002162155.2 of Triticum dicoccoides. Lineage (NCBI taxonomy): Eukaryota > Viridiplantae > Streptophyta > Magnoliopsida > Poales > Poaceae > Triticum > Triticum dicoccoides. The sequence continues at coordinate 187,823,891 of NC_041380.1, read as the reverse complement.
TCTAGTAGGCCAAACCAAACTGACAATTCGAAGAGACTTGCAAAGATAACCAATCATACATAAAAGATTTCAGAGAAGAATCAAATATTGTTCATAGATAGACTTGATCATAAACCCACAATTCATCGGATCTCTACAAACACACCACAAAAAGAGTTACGTCGAATAGATCTCCAAGAAGATCGAGGAGAACTTTGTATTGAGATCCAAAGAGAGAGAAGAAGCCATCTAGCTAATAGCTATGGACCCGAAGGTCTGAAGTAAACTACTCACACATCATCGGAGGGGCCATGGAGTTGATGTAGAGGCCCTCCATGATTGATGCCCCCTCCGACGGAGCTCCGGAAGAGGCCCCAAGATGGGATCTCTTGGGTACAGAAGGTTGCGGCGGTGGAAATAGGGTTTCGTGGTGCTCCCGGATGTTTTCGGGGTATGTGAACATATATAGGAGGAAGAAGTAGGTCGGTGGAGCCACGAGGCGCCCATGAGGGGGGAGGGCGCACCCAGGGGGTAGGCGCACCCTCCTGCCTCGTGGCCTCCTCGGTTGTTTCTTGACGTCCACTCCAAGTCCACTGGATCACGTTTGTTCCAGAAATCACGCTCCCGAAGGTTTCATTCCGTTTGGACTCCGTTTGATATCCCTTTTCTGCGAAACACTGAAATAGGCAAAAAAATATAGCAATTTGCACAAGGCCTTGGGTTAATAGGTTAGTCCCAAAAATAATATAAAAGTGTATAATAAAGCCCATTAAACATCTAAAACAGAATATATATATATATATATATATATATATATATATATATATATAATAGCATGGAACAATAAAAAATTATAGATACGTTGGAGACGTATCAAGCATCCCCAAGCTTAATTCCTGCTCGTCCTCGAGTAGGTAAATGATAAAAAACAGAATATTTGATGTGGAATGCTTTCGAGCATATTCTTCAATGTAATTTTCCTTATTGTGGCATGAATGTTCAGATCCGAAAGATTCAAAATAAAAGTTTAATGTTGACATAAAAATAATAATACTTCAAGCATGCTAACCAAGAAATTATGTCTTATCAAAATAACATAGCCAAAGAAATCTTATCCCTACAAAATCATATAATTTGGCCATGCTTCATTTTCGTCACACAAAATGCTCTCATCATGCACAACCCCGATGACAAGCCAAGCAATTTGCACAAGGCCTTGGGTTAATAGGTTAGTCCCAAAAATAATATAAAAGTGTATAATAAAGCCCATTAAACATCTAAAACAGAATATATATATATATATATATATATATATATATATAATAGCATGGAACAATAAAAAATTATAGATACGTTGGAGACGTATCAAGCATCCCCAAGCTTAATTCCTGCTCGTCCTCGAGTAGGTAAATGATAAAAAACAGAATATTTGATGTGGAATGCTTTCTAGCATATTCTTCAATGTAATTTTCCTTATTGTGGCATGAATGTTCAGATCCGAAAGATTCAAAATAAAAGTTTAATGTTGACATAAAAATAATAATACTTCAAGCATGCTAACCAAGAAATTATGTCTTATCAAAATAACATAGCCAAAGAAATCTTATCCCTACAAAATCATATAGTTTGGCCATGCTTCATTTTCGTCACACAAAATGCTCTCATCATGCACAACCCCGATGACAAGCCAAGCAATTGTTTCATACTTAGCCTTTTCAAACTCTTTCAACTTTTACGCAATATATGAGCACGAGCCATGGACATAGCTCTATGGGTGGAATAGAATATAATGATTGAGGTTGTGTGAGAAGACAAAAAGGAGAAAGTCTCACATTGACGCGGCTAATCAATGGGCTATGGAGATACCCACCGATTGATGTCAATGCAAGGAGTAGGGATTGCCATGCAACGGATGCACTAGAGCTATAAATATATGAAAGCTCATCAAAGAAACTAAGTGGGTGTGCATCCAACTTGCTTGCTCACGAAGACCTAGGGCATTTGAGGAAGCCCATTGTTGGAATATACAAGCCAAGTTCTATAATGAAAAATTCCCACTAGTATATGAAAGTGACAAAATAAGAGACTCTCTATCATGATGATCATGGTTCTACTTTGAAGCACAAGTGTGGAAAAAGTATAGTAACATTGTCCCTTCTCTCTTTTTCTCTCATTTTTTTTCTTTGGGCCTTTTTTGTTTGTCTCTTTTTTTTCTTTCCCTTTTTTTATTCGTCCGGAGTCTCATCCCGACTTGTTGGGGAATCATAGTCTCCATCATCCTTTCCTCACATGGGACAATGCTCTAATGATGAGCATCACACTTTTATTTACTTGCAACTCAAGAATTACAACTCGATACTTAGAACAAAATATGACTCTGTGAATGCCCCCGGCGGTGTACCGGGATATGCGATGAATCAAGAGTGACATGTATGAAAAATTAAGCATGGTGGCTTTGCCACAAATACGATGTCAACTACATGATCATGCAAGGCAATATGACAATGATGATGCGTGTCATAATAAATGGAACGGTGGAAAGTTGCATGGCAATATATATCTCGGAATGGCTCTGGAAATGCCATAATAGGTAGGTATGGTGGCTGTTTTGAGGAAGATATAAGGAGGCTTATGTGTGATAGAGCGTATCATATCACGGGGTTTGGATGCACCGGCGAAGTTTGCACCAACTCTCAAGGTGAGAAAGGGCAATGCACAATACCGAAGAGGCTAGCAATGATGGAAGGGTGAGAGCGCGTATAATCCATGGTCTCAACATTAGTCATAAAGAACCCACATACTTATTGCAAAAATCTACATGTCATCAAAACCAAGCACTACGTGCATGCTCCTAGGGGGATAGATTGGTAGGAAAAGACCATCGCTCATCCCCGACCGCCACTCATAAGGAAAGCAATCAAAGAACACCTCATGCTTCAAATTTGTCACACAATGTTTACCATACGTGCATGCTACGGGACTTGAAAACTTCAACACAACTATTTCTCAATGTCACAATTACTCAACTAGCCCACCTCTAATATTACCACCTTTATGTCTCCAAACAACTATCAAGTATCAAACTTCTCTTAGTATTTAATGCACTTTCAGGTTTTTATCTTGGATGCCTATCATATTAGGACTAATTTTATAACCAAAGCAAATTACCATGCTGTTCTAAAGGACTCTCAAAATAATATAAGTGAAGCATGAGAGATCAATTATTTCTATAAAATAGAACCACCACCGTGCTCTAAAAGATATAAGTAAAGCACTAGAGCAAAATTATCTAACTCAAAAGATATAAGTGAAGCACATATAGTATTCTAATGAATTCCGGTTCATGTGTGTCTCTCTCAAAAGGTGAGTACATCAAGGATGATTGTGGTAAACTAAAAACCAAAGACTCAAATCATACAAGACGCTCCAAGCAAAACACATATCATGTGGTGAATAAAAATATAGCTCCAAGTAAAGTTACCGATGGACGAAGAGGAAAGAGGGGATGTCTTCCGGGGCATCCCCAAGCTTAGGATTTTGGTTTTCCTTGGATTTTACCCTGGGGTGCCTTGGGAATCCCCAAGCTTAGTCTCTTGCCACTCCTTGTTCCATAATCTATCATATCTTTACCCAAAAACTTGAAAACTTCACAACACAAAACTTAACCGAAAATCTCGTGTGCTCCGTAAATAAAAGAAAAGAAAACACCACTTCAAGGTACTGTAATTAAATCATTCTTTATTTATATTGGTGTTAAACCTACTGTATTCCAACTTCTCTATGGTTCATACACTCAAATACTAGCCATAGATTCATCAAAATAAGCAAACAACACACGAAAAACAGAATCTGTCAAAAACAGAACAGTCTATAGTAATCTGCAGGTTTCGAATACTTATGAAACCCCAAAAATTCTAAAATAAATTTCTGGACGTGAGGAATTTATCTATTAATCATCTTCAAAAAGAATCAACCTAATCTCCTTCTCTAGCAAAAAATGGCAGCAAATCTCGTGAGCGCTCAAGTTTCTGTTTTTTACAGCAAGATCGCAAAGACTTTCCCCAAGTCTTCCCAAAGGTTCTACTTGGCACAAACACTAATTAAAAGCATAAAATGACATATAAACAGAGGCTAGATGAATTATTTATTACTAAGCAGAATGAAAAAGCAAGGAACAAAAATAAAATTGGGTTGCCTCCCAACAAGCGTTATCGTTTAACGCCCTTAGCTAGGCATAAAGGCAAGGATAGATCTAGGTATTATCATCTTTGGTATTTATGTTTTTAATGGAGTTATGCTTGGATCCGGGAGGTTCCTTACGTTTCCATTCATACTCGGAGATTTTTAGATCTAAAGCATCCAACCGCTTATTGCAAAGTGTAATCAACGTATTCATGCGGTGAAGGTTTCCACCAACATTTTTAAGAGGTTCAATAGACTTTTGCACTTCGCATAATTTCTCCAAGATTTGGGTTTCCTCTTATGTAGGAGGTGGTCCCTTTTGTGGGGGAAGTACTCCTACTATCCCTTCTATAATTTCATAAGAAACACTAGGATCAATATCAATAAAATTCCCTTTGGCGGCAAAATCAAGGAGTTGCCTATGGGATATGTTAGCCCAATATAAAAATTGCGAAGTAAAATCTTGGAGTCTACCTTTATAGTGCAACCATGATAAGATTCTATCATCCTATACCAAGCATCTTTTAAGTTTTCTCCTTGTCTTTGTTTGAAGTGGAGGACTTCAAAATCGGGAGACAAAGGAGTAGATAAATGACCAGCCATAACGACGAAGCAAGCAAAAAGAGACGAATGGAAAAGAGAAGGGGAATAGAAAAAGAGGGCGAATAAAACGGCAAGGGTGAAGTGGGGGAGAGGAAAACAAGAGGCAAATGGCAAATAATTTAATGCGAGGGATAAGAGTTTATGATGGGTACTTGGTATGTCTTGACTTGTGCGTAGACTCCCCGGCAACGACGCCAGAAATCCTTCTTGCTACCTCTTGAACACTGTGTTGGTTTTCCCTTGAAGAGGAAAGGGTGATGCAGCAAAGTAGCGTAAGTATTTCCCTCAGTTTTTGAGAACCAAGGTATAAATCCAGTAGGAGGCCACACGCAAGTCCCTCGTACCTACACAAACAAATAAGAACCTCGCAACCAACTCAATAAAGGGGTTGTCAATCCCTTCACGGCCACTTACGAGAGTGAGATCTGATAGAGATGGGTATTTTTATGATAAAGATAAAAAGTAAAGATTGCAAAATCAACGGTAATAGAAATAACTTGTTCATGGAAGATTAATATAATGGAGAATAGACCCGGGGGGCCACAGGTTTCACTAGTGGCTTCTCCCAAGATAGCATAAGTATTACGGTGGGTGAACAAATTACTGTCGAGCAATTGATAGAAAAGCGAATAATTATGAGAATATCTAGGCATGATCATGTATATAGGCATAACGTCCATGACAAGTAGACCGACTCCTGCCTGCATCTACTACTATTACTCCACACATCGACCGCTATCCAGCATGCATCTAGAGTATTAAGTTCATAAGAACAGAGTAACGCATTAAGCAAGATGACATGATGTAGAGGGATAAACTCAAGAAATATGATATAAACCCCATCTTTTTATCCTCGATGGTAACAATACAATACGTGTCATTTCCCTTTCTGTCACTGGGATCGAGCACCGCAAGATTGAACCCAAAGCTAAGCACTTCTCCCATTGCAAAAAGATCACATGCGAAAACTACCATCATGTTTTGGCACAAGAATGACCGGAACGGCACAAGGGCTCAAACTTTCACGCAGATGTCCATGGTATATGAGATGCTTTACTTGCCTTTGTATTTCTTTTGTTTCGTCGGGGTTGACACGGTATGGAGCTTTGTTCAGAAGAGGTGCTCCGGGGATGAGGTCGATTCGGTGCTCAATGCCTCGTAGAGGAGGTAGACCCGGAGGTAGCTCATCGGGAAAAACATCTTGAAATTCCTACAAAAGAGAAGACAACACTAGAGGAAGAGTGTGAGAAGTGTTAGTTTGTGGTGCATTGTTCTTGCACACGAGGACGTAGTGTAGGACACTAGATGGGTGCTCACACACTTCTCTCATCTCACGTTTGGTGGCAAATAGAACTGGGTTCTTGTTTTCGCTCATCGTGGAGGCACTCAATTTTGGCTTGTGGCGCTCACTCTCGTTTTGGTGGCTCGCTCTCTCACTATGATCTCCACGATGGGTGGCTTGCTTGTCGGCGATCACTTGACTTGGCGACATTGGACGGAGGACGTACTCCTTGCCCTTCGTATTGAAGATGTAGTGGTTCATTCGGCCATTGTGTACAACTCCTCTATCGAATTGCCATGGCCGTCCAAGGAGAAGATGACAAACGGTCATTGGAATGACGTCGCACTCCAAGGTGTCTTCGTAGGTGCCGATCTTGAAGGAGACTTGTACTCTGTGCTCGACTTGGATAGTGCCGGAGTCACTAATCCATTGCACTTTGTATGGATGTGGATGCTTCGTCTTGGCAATTGGAGCTTGGAGCAAAGTTCTTCACTTGCAAGATTATGACAACTCCCTCCATGGATGATGACCTTGACGGATCGTCCATTGATGCCGGCCTTGGTGTGGAATATGTGGCATCGTTGGTCTTCTTCTTGGTGATGTTGGAGAGTCAAGACTTTGGAGACAACAAGTGCGGGACTTGAGTCTTCATCACAAAAGACTTGTTCTTCTTCATTGTTCACTTGGCGGTGCATGGCGACTTGCTCGAGGGCTTCCATTTCGCCTTCGCTCAGGGAGTCATAAGTGCCATCGTCGTTGAAGACCATGGTTCGCTTGTTGGTGCACTCGTAGGACTTGTGGCCTCGGCCTCCGCAAGTGAAACAATTGAAGGAACTCGTCTTGACGGTCTCATCGGTTGGGGTTGATGATGATGAAGCTCTCGGCTTGAAGTTGCTCATAGGAGGATGGCTTGTAGTTGACGAAGCTTTCTTGGAAGTCGACTTGTCGATGTTGGAAGTAGAAGGTCTTGTAGTCGGTGTTGGAGTCGTTGAAGCTTGGTTATTGGAGAAGCCGTAGGACTTGGAGGAGAACTTGGCATACTTGAAATCATCTTGCACTTGGCGTTCCGCTTTGGTAGCTGGGTGCACTAGCTCGATGAGATTTGAGTATGGTTGGAAGTCGGCGATGTTCTTGATAGGGTGATTTAGTCCGTTCAAGAAACGTGCCATTGTTTGCTCATCATCTTCCGTGACATTGGCTCTTATCATTGCAATCTCCATCTCCTTGTAGTATTCTTCAACGCTCTTTGTTCCTTGCTTGAGTTGTTGGAGTTTCTTGAAGAGGTCGTGGTTGTAGTAGGTAGGTACGAAGCGTGCTCTCATGACATCCTTCATTTGCGCCAAAGTAGTGATGGGTGGTTCGCCTCTTGCCTCTCGGTGCTCTATTATTTGTTCCCACCAAATGAGGACATAATCTTGGAACTCAAGGGATGCCATCGCGATCTTCTTCTCTTCTTCAAAATTGTGCAAACGGAAGATCTTGTCAACCTTCAATGCCCATGAAAGGTACTCTTCGGGGTCGTTGCTACCGTTGAACTTGGGCATGGTTAACTTGAGTTTGCCATAACGTTGCTCTTCATTGTGTTGGGGTCAGGGATGATGACACCCATGGTGTTGATGATTGTGCAACTCGCGGTGCTCTTGGCGCGGAGGATTGTTATTGTCATGTTGCTCTTGTCGTGGAGGATCTCCATTGTCTTCATGCTCTTGATTGACTGTTTGTTCTTGGCGAGCTTGTGGAGGAACCTGTCGAGCTCGAGGAGGAACTTGCCGATGCACGCGAACTTGAAATCTTCGTTCTTGAATTTCTTCGCGAAATGCTTCCTCTTGTTCACAGGCTTGTCGGCTTCGGTCGGCAACGGATCGACTCGAATCGCGTAGAGCTTGCTGCGCCACAAGTGCTTTAGCATCATGGAGTTGTTGTTCTTGACGTTGTGCCTCGGCATCTTGAGCATTTTGGTGTAGACACGCTCGCTTTTCCTCTTCATGTTCGCATTGTCGTTGCCGTTCTCGTGCTAGTGCAAAGGCCTCTTGAGTTTGACGTTGTCGGCGCTCTTGAGAGTCGGTGTCTCGTAGGGGATTGAGGCTTGCTTGACGGTCAGTGTGCGCGGCTCGACGAAGAGTGTTCGATGTCGGTGTACTTGAACCAGAGACAGTGAAGTCGGAGTGGCGGCTTGAATGGCTCCTTCTTGAAGTGGAAGACGAGTGGTTGAGCAACAAAGCACTAATTTCGTCCATCCTTGCGTCATTCTCTTGCTTGTGATCGTCGAGCTTGTGGTCGAAGTATTCCCTTGTACGTTGCTCGGAAAGTCGCAAGTCGGCGGCAAGGTTGTCGATGCGTTCACTCATAGCTTGTTGCTCTTGATGCAAAGCACGTTGTGCACCAAAGAGGTGACTCTTGGTGACGAAGGAGTTCATGTCGTCGTCTTGCTCCATGAAGAGTGGGTTGGTAGAAGTACTTGGCCTATCCATCATTCCAAGACAAATGTGAGTGGTAGAAAGAGAAGAACGAGTACCAAATGTACCTTGACCGAAGTTGAAAGTGGGTCGAGGATCACTCCAATGTAGGACAAGGAAATAGCACAATTGGTACGAGTTCTTGTCAGTTTCTCACAACTACACAAGTAAAAGCTTTTGGTGGAGCTTGGTTAGGATGGTGGCACAAAATTTGATGCAATTGTAAGTGAGCTTCAATAATGTTGGAAAAGATTCGCAAGATGCAATGTAACAAGTAGACCAAGCATATAAGGTACACGAAAACACACACGCAAAAAGATAAGTGGGGTTGTGCAACCAAGGGTGAGCCAAAATGTGGAATACACAAAAATGCTCTTGTTGCACAACACTAGAGAGACGCTAGCACGATTGCACAATAGGCGGATACAAGAACTTGTGCACAACCTACTTAGAAAAAATGCAACGACTTCTATCCCAAATATGTTCTATGCAAGGTGTTGCTATGATATGATCCAAGATGATCGAGTATGATAATCTTAATGTTGTAAGATGTTATGGTTCTTGCTTAAAAGCTCTTTGCTTATCTTTCTCTTTGCTTAAAAGCTTGTTTGGCTCTTTGATGTTTGAGCTCTTTTCGCATGCAATGCCTGACGAACCAAGATAGCAAATGAGTATGCGATGACAACTTTGTGACACAAGAGATGATACCAAGATATGCAACAATGATGTATGTATGCTATTGGAAGTATGATCACTAATGTGCACAAGTCTCGTTGCCGGCAATACTCAATGGCTAGTCTCGATGGGTAAGCAACGTAAAGGAGTAAGGCTATGATGGCTATCAATGTAATGGCAAGAATGATATGTCCAATACCAAGATGAGGTTACCGATCTTGCTTCCGTTATGGTGTCAAAATGGTGGCACGAATACCAAGATGTAGTCGAGGTGGTCATTGTTGATGACGCGTTTGTGGCGAAGATGAGCGGCGGTGATGTCGATGTCGAACCGTACCTAAATAGCCGAAACACAAAAGGATACGGTACCGCAACTCAAATTCTCAAACCTTGAAGTAGCAATTGTGTCGGAGAGTGAAACGGTCCAAAAATGGTTGGGTTATGCGGAAGTGGTGGAGGTATGCGGAAGTATATATGGTATATGGTGAACACCGGAACAAAATTTGGTGGAAATTGGGGCAAAAAATGGGGCGGTGGATGGAGAAGTTCCTGCCAGGAGCCGGATGTCCGGGTGGAAGGCCGGATGTCCGGGCTCTAGATCCGGGGATGAAAGGGATGAACACCGCGTGGGGAGGTTAAATTCGGGTGAAATTTCAGAGGAATTTGTGGATGGGAAAAGGGGGAGAAAGATGGGAAGCTAGATCCACTCAAAACAAAGCAAATTCACGGATCCAAACCAACAAAATCTCAACACACCAACAAATCACAAAAAAGTTTTGGGGCTATTTTTGGTGGGGAATTTTCGAATTAGGACGAAAAACAACAAAATTAGGCTAGAAACACAACAGGGAGGCTCCGAAATCGTGATCAACGTGGCTCTAGATACCAAGATGATGTAGGGTAGAACCCTAATCTCCCGATCTTTCATGAAAGGAGCAGATCCCGTGAAGAACACGAGGAACACGAGGGGAAAACGAGGGAAATCACAAGGGGAAACACAAGCGGAACACTCAAACTAACAAGAACAAGTCACACATGTGCTAGATCCCCGGATACATAGAACGATAGACGGTCCACGGACAACTAGGGACGATACAAATGGGTAACCGGTTCTTCTCCGTGAGGTGGTCTTGATGTTCTTCCCTAAAGAGGGGTCTTGAATCTGCTTGGGGGATCTTCTCCGGTGGAGGCTCAAATCTCCGAGGAGAAGGTAACCAAGTGGATGAGCAAAGCTCTCTCACAAATATGAGCTAAACATTTGCTAACCCTAGAAAGTTGTACGGGATAGAGTATATATAGTCTAGGGGGGAGAAGGGATACATGGTCCTCGGCCCTTTACTATGCGCAGCGCGGGAGGCCGAACGTCCGGGCGTCGGGCCGGATGTCCGGGCTGTGGGGGTCGGATGTCCGGGCTGGTGAAGCTGGCCATGTTGCTCTCGGGTTCGGGGGTGTCCGGATTTCCGGGCAGGGGGCCGGATATCCGGAGCCTCGGGAAGGGCCGGATGTCCAGGGCCTGTAGGAACTTGGAGGCTGAGCAGCTGAAGAGGAAGGCGCTCCAGGGGCCGGATGTCCGGGTCCTGGGAGATGCTCTTGGCTCCTTCCGTTGGTTCTCCTCATCCGTGGACTTCGGGACTTCTACATCTTCATGCACATCTTCGGGAGGGCCCTCTTGGTACCTAATCATGCACAACATCTCGGACTTAGGTAGTAGCCATGTCTCATGCATAGAAAGTGGAAGTTCAGAGAGGAGTGAGTTCACCTTATCTTTGATAGCCTTGGCTCAGGCTCGTGTCATTGGTCCAAACGATGCCGTTGGAGGTGTGGGTGCGTCCATGGAGATGATCTTGGGATGTGCCGCATCATCCAGGGCGCCACGTCGACAAGCTCATTGATTTGACGGCCGTCCGACACCCCTAGCCTCTATATATGGTGTCCTAGAGCTAGCCCTAGTTCCCCTCGTCCACTTCCGCCCCTCTCTCGCCCTCGCCGCTGCCAGGAAGGTCTCCGCGCGCCTCGCCGTCACCCTGCCCACCATGACCCGAGCGAGAAAGATCTCGAGCTCGGGGTAGCCGTCCACGCAGCGCCTCCGACCCGCCCGCTGCCGTGGAGAGGACGGTCAAGTACCTCTCTGTCCCCTGCCTCCACGCACACGATGCCACGGCCCCTGTATCGACCTCCCCGACCCTGTCTTCTTTCTCTGCTGCATCTACTTCTCGGACCCAAAGCCCCACCAAGTTCAGAGCTCCCTCGCGTTGTCTCCGTCTCGTCTCCGTCGACCCCATCGTGTCCAAGGGTGACCTGGGTAACGCACCTACCTCCCCCTTTCTTTCCATGGCTTTTAGGACCCCGTGAGGCTCGCCCGATCCTTGTCTTTGATGTGCTCCCAATACTCCGGCGAAGCTGTTGTTTTGTTGTGTGCACTTGTTGTAGCGCGCCTGTGCGTCCCCGTGCTCCGGTTCCCACCTAGCTGCGTTCTCCTCGCCGCGCTTGCCCGTGTGCACGCTCGCAGCCTCCTCGCATCGCCTCACCTCGCCAACTTCAGAGGTCGCTCGCTCGGCCTCTGCACCGTCGGAACCAAGCCAAGCTCGCCATAAGCTCGTGCTCGAGTTGAACCCCACACACGCACTCTCGTAGCAGCTCCGTTTGCATTACCCTGCACTAACACACCACTTCCCCACACCCGCCGGTGCTCTTTAGCCGTTGTTGCCATCGTCTTGCTCGCTGGCGCCGTCGTCGTGGTCCTCCTCTGTACCCGTTGAACTGTGTAGCCAGAGCTTGCGTTGTGTACAAAATGGGCCAGATGTCCATCTTGCCGCAAGCACCTAGCCAGCCCAAGTGGTCAGCACTCGCGCGCACCATAGGGGAGACCCAGGTTCGATCCCCCATAGGCGCGTATAAAGCCCCCCTTTTTTGCCTGTTCTACGTGAGCCACTGACAGGAGGGCCCCCTCTGTCAGACTCTCACACCGCACGGCCCCACATGTCATCCTCAGACCCCCTCCTCATATTTCTTTTTATAGCTCAGCGGTTTTTCCATTTCTGGAAAGATGTCATTTCCATTTCGGGCAAGTCCAATTCTGGACGTTCCAATAATGGAAATTGCCAAATCTGTTCTTTTCCATTTTAGGTAGTTTTTAAATTAATGCATTTGTGGTGATTTTTCTACAGTAACCTAGACATATTATATATGTTTTTGGGGTAGGAAAATCCCACCAATCCAATGGTCTCCTTAGTTTTTACATTTGAGCAAGTTCATGAACATGTCATTTTGCATCATTTACTGCACGGTGATGGGTGACACAAGCATGCAAAGTTGCCATCATGATCTGTTTTGACATGCCATGTTTTCTTCTAAGTCGGGAACCTGTTTAGTATCTTTTACCATGTTTGCATGGATGCTATCATCATTTCTGTAGGTTTTGGATAATGTTCAGTAAAGGAATTTTGTTAAGTGCATTTAGTACCATCATACCATGTTCTTATGTTATGGAATGTGTTCTTGTAGTACATAGTTTGCTATGCTTAACTTTGCAACCTGATGCTGTTCCTGTCTTGATGCTTGAATTTCCGCCAAGTCTGTTAAGATGGTATCTTTTGCACTTTTGCCATGCTTGTTTGAACCTGTTCTAGTGTGATATAGCCATAGCTGAGTGTTCATGTTTTGTCAAGCATCTCTTGTACATCACTGCCATGTGCTTTGTTGCTATGTTGGAGTGATGTAGCATAGTTTCTTGTTGCATCTTAAGTGCTATCATGCTGTTAATAGTAGCTTGCATCATATCTTATTTTGCTTGCCATTTGCAAACCGTGCATCCATTTTCGGTGATCTTCATATCGATTTCATTCGAAATCTCCCCACCTATCTAGTGGCATGCTTGGTTTGCCAAGTTGATGCCATGATCATCCTTTTCCTTCCGGAGTACCCATATGCATTGCACATCATATCTTGCATTCCATGCCATGTCTTGCATCATGTTGCTTGTGCATTGCACTGTCATTGATTGTTGTTTTGTTGCTTGTGTTCTTGCTTTGGGTAGAGCCAGGAGACGATTTCGTGAATGAGTAACCTATTGAGTACGCTAACGAGGAGCAAGCTTTCGACAACTCTGAGAACATTGCAGGCAAGATACCATACCCTCGATATCACTTCTATCTTTGCTTGCTAGTTGTTCGCTGTATCGCTATGTTGCGCTACCTAACACTTGTTATATCATGCCTCCCATATTGCCATGTCAAGCCTCTAACCCACCTTCCTAGAAAACCGTTGTTTGGCTATGTTACCGCTTTTGCCCAGCCCCTCTTATAGCGTTGTTAGTTGCAGGTGAAGTTGAAGTTTGTTCCATGTTGGAACATGGATATGTTGGGATATCACTTTATCTCTTATTTAATAAATGCATCTATACTTGGTAAAGGGTGGAAGGCTTGGCCTTATGCTTGGTGATTTGTTCCACTCTTGCCGCCCTAGTTTCCGTCATATCGGTGCTATGTTTCTTGATTTTGCGTTCCTTACGCGGTTAGGGTTTTGGGACCCCCTTGACAGTTCTCTTTGAATAAAACTCCTCCAGCAAGGCCCAACCTTGGTTTTACCATTTGCCTACCTACCACCTATACCTTTCCCTTGGGTTGTACAGACTCAAGGGTCATCTTTATTTTAAACCCCCAGGGCCAGTGCTTCTCTCAGTGTTGGTCCGAACCGAGCAACCTGCAGGGGCCACCTCGGGGAAACTTGAGGGCCGGTTTTACTGTAGCTTGACCTATTCGGTGTGCCTCGAGAACGAGATATGTGAGCTCCTATCGGGAATTGTCGGCACAGTCGGGCGGCTTTGCTGGTCTTGTTTTAACATTGTCGAAATGTCTTGTAACCAGGAATCCAAGTCTGATCAGGTCTTCCCGGGAGAAGGAATATCCTTTGTTGATTGTGAGAGCTTGTGATGGGCTAAGTTGGGACACCCCTGTAGGGTATAAACTTTTGAGAGCCATGCCCGCGGTTATGTGGCAGATGGGAATTTGTTAATATCTGGTTGTAGAGAACTTGACATTGACTTAATTAAAACGAATCAACCATGTGTGTAGACGTGATGGTCACTTTTCGGCGGAGTCTGGGAAGTGAACATGGCCTTGGGTTATGTTTGAATGTAAGTAGTTTTAGGATCACTTCTAGCTTCACGACTGTTGCGTAGCTTCTCATCTTACTCTTACTTGCATATGTTAGCCACCATATTTTCTTAGCGCTTGCTGCAGCTCCACCTCATCACCTTATCCTACCCATAGGCTTAAATAGTCTTGATCTCATGGGTGTGAGATTGCTTTGTCCTCATGACTCATGCATACTTCCAAATAGTTGTAGGTGCCGATGATACCAGTGCAGGTGATGCTACCGAACTCAAGTGGGAGTTCGACAAGGACCTTGGTCATTACTATGTTTCGTTTCCTGATGAGCAGTAGTGGAGCCCAGTTGGGACGATTGGGGATCTAGCATTTGGGGCTATCTTCCTTTATTTTGGTTCCATAGTCGGACCTTGATTGTACTCTGGATGATGTATGTTTAACTTGTTATTTGTGTGAAGTGGCGATTGTAAGCCAACTCTTTATCCCTTTCTTATTCAGTACATGGGATTGTGTGAAGATTTACCCCTCTTGCGACAAACCACCATGCGGTTATCCTTCTAAGTCGTGCCTCGACACGTGGGAGATATAGCCGCATCGTGGGCGTTACAGGTCAGGTATCTCTTGAGGTCTTGAAACGCTTGGTCAGCTCCCAGGGTCCACTTGAACGGGCCCTTCTTCTTCATCAGCTTGAAGAATGGCAGGGCGCGCTCTCCCAACTTGGAGATGAAGCGCCCCAGCGAGGTCACGCAGCCTGCAAGCTTCTGCATCTCCTTGAGAGTTTGTGGTGGGCTCATGTCTTCTATCGCCTTGAGATTCTCCGGGTTAGCCTCGATCCCCTTGCGAGACACGAGGAAGCCTAGCAGCTTTCCAAAGGGGACACCGAACACACACTTTTTTGGGTTGAGCCGCAGGTCCACCTGGCGCAGGCTTGCAAAGGTCTCCTCTAGGTCTTGAATCATAGTCCTTGCTTCTCGAGATTTTACCACAATGTCATCGATCTAGGCCTCTACATTCCTCTCGAGCTGCTGGCCCAGGGCGATGTGCTTCAGCCATTGGAAGGCCACGCCTACGTTGCGCAACCCGAATGGCGTGCAAGTGTAGCAGTACACCCCGCACGGGGTCAGGAAGGCCGTCTTCTCCACATCCTCTACTGCCATCTTGATCTGGTGATAGCCTGAAAACGCATCCAGGAAGCACAGCAGGTCGCATTCGGCGGTGGAGTTGACGATATGGTCGATGCACGAGAGCGGGAACGGGTCTTGGGGACAGGCCTTGTTAAGGTTGGTGAAGTCAACACACATGCGCTCCTTCCCGCTTTTCTTTGGTACGATGACAGGGTTTGCCAGCCACTCGGGGTACAGAACCTCGTGAATGACACCCTCTGCCTGCAGCTTGCAGGTTTCCTGGACGATGAAGGACTGCTTCTCTGTGGATTGTCGCCGAGCCTTCTGCTTCACAGGGCGCACATTGGGGCACACCCTCAAGTGATGCTCGATCACCCCTCTTGGGACCCCTACTAGCTGCTTGGGTTCCCAGGCGAATACATCCTTGTTCGTGCGCAGGAACCTCACCAATGCCTCCTCTTGATTTGGATCGAGGTTGTCGCCTATGGTGAAGGTGGCTCTTGAGGACTCATCTTCCTCGACTAGCACCTGCTTTGTTTCGACCCGATCTTGAGTGAACAACTGCTTCTTCTTTGCTGGAGCGGCCTCCTTAACCCCTGGGGTGGCCTCGTTGGCCGGTCGTGCTACCACGGTGGTTTTGAGGGCACACTTGAGCGCCGCTAGAGCCTCCTTGGTATCTCCAACTACGGTGAGGACGTCCTTGCTCCCGGGCATCTTCATGAGGTTGTAGGCCGGATGGGTCGCTACCATAAACTGAGCCAGAGCCAGGTATCCGAGGATGGCGTTATATGGGAGGCCGATGCAGGCGATGTCGAAGTCGATCAGCTCGGTGCGGTAGTTATCGCAGGTACCAAAGGTCATAGGAAGGCGGATCTGCCTTAAGGGGCTGTTGGAGCCGCCGCCGACCCCGGAGAAGGGCTTGCTGGGTCGGAGGCGTTGGAGTGGTACGTGAAGAAGGCTGAAAGCCTCCACAGAGAGCACGTTGAGACCGGTGCCGCCGTCGATGAGGGTCTTGGTGACAGCTACGCTGTGCAGATGGTGGGCGTGCACAGCATTGGGAGCACGCCCGAGCCGACGGTGGTGGCGGGGTGATCCCCCGAGTTGAAGGTGAGGTCGGCCTTGGGCGCTGCCCAACCTAGGGGAGCTCCTTGCCGCGCAGAGGCGGCGTCAATCTGGCGAAAGAATGGCTTGGTGTGACGGTCCGAGGGTGGTGCTTGCGAGCCGCCGAGGAGGGCCACGGCAGCGAGGGGCGCCGGTGCCGCGAAGCGCGCGACAAAGAGACCACGCAACTCCTCCCAGGAGGTTACCGAAGATCCTGGAAAGCTGAGCACCCAGGCGCGTGGCACACCGGCCAGGGCCAGGGGAACTAGTTGGCTATGACCTGGTCGTCGCCTCCGGCTTCGAGGACGGCCTTCTCATATGCCTGCAGGAAGGCCGCCGGATCTGCTGCGCCATCGTAGCGGGGCGGCATCTCTGGCTTGATCTTGCGCGGACACCACACCTGCCGCAAGGTGTGGGTGAAGGCACGGACGCCCGCGGCGCATCCGCAGGCGCCCGCCGGCCTAACTAGAGAGATGGCGTCTGCCATGGATCTGGACAAAGCAATCAGAGAGGCGGAGCTTCCGCGTACCCCTACCTGGCGCGCCAAATGTTGGCTTTCGGGGTGCGCACGAAGATCTCCCCCCCTAGCTCACGCCCTCACCACGATCTCAGAGCTAAGCACGCCGAACTGGCAAAACAAAGGACACAAGGTTTATACCGGTTCAGGCCACCATTGTGGTGTAATACCCTACTCTAGTGTGGTGTGGTGGATTGCCTCTTGGGCTGAGGATGAACGAGTACAAGGGAAGAACAGCCTCCTGAGGAGGGGTGTTCTTGAGCTCGATGAGCTTGTGTGTTTGTGGATGGTCTGAATGTCCCTTCCCGCTACGGTGGTGGCTAGCCCTATTTATACGAGCCCTGGTCCTCTTCCCAAATATACGAGGGAAGGGATCCAACAACGGCCAAATTTGAAGGGATACAACTAGTACAAGTTATCCTGACAAAAGGTGGTCTTCGCCTACCAAAGGCTCTGCTGGTGACGCCGTCCTGGGCTCCACGGTGACCTCCGTCCTGTCGTCCTGCCAGTCTTGGTCTTGTTGCACCGACATGGAAACCTTTGCTTGCTGCCTCGGGACTCCTCGCCTAAGCCTGTCCCTTTAGCACCAAAGAGGACAGGAGGACACTGTGCACTGGCGCCCGCCTGGTGTCCGCCTGGCCTTGGTCGTCATGGCTTGCATCACAGGGACCTTGCGAGGTGCCCCCGCCTTGATCTCTCAGCCCCTCGCGAGCCAACCTGGTGAAGCCGCCCCCAAGGAGATCTTACGTCGTCCGCCTCGCGAGGCTTGGCCCCTCGCGAGGGTCTTGAGTGTTCGCTGCTGAAGATGGGCCGTACGGGAGCACTGGTGGAGCCATACCATGGGCCACAAGAAGGCATGTCTAGGGACCCCCGTTCCCAGGACGCCGACAACAGTCCGGTGGGCCTGCAGTTTGGGGGCCCATGTGTTCTACCTCAGTGCTTTTCATATTGAATAGAGCATGGCGCTGGTTTTAGATGCTGTCGCAAGGCGAATACACAAAATTGAATAAAGCACGACAGCTATTGGAATGAAATCGAATGATAGTTCCTAACCAGCAATCAAAGTTGCAATTCTATCAATGATATACCATGTGATAAATAATATTGTCGTACTACTTATACACATAGGACACTTGTTTCACCATGCCATATTATTACATCAAAATCTCTCGGAGGATAGATCAGTTCGGCAATTGCGTGCTGCTACTAAATAATTTCAAAGTTGATTTGGACCAGCTCTCCTTGCCGAGAAAGTTTAATTTTGACATCATCCCCTACCGCAAGATATGATTTAGATTTGAACCTTGACCATCCTGTAGCATCAATCATCATGCGACCATCCTTTGTACTTATGGTATACTGAGCAGGTTCATTCACACCAAGGTTGCGCATGGCAAGAGAAACTTGGCCACAGTCGCCCAGATTGTTGAATGACTCCCTCGTTGCTTTAGGAATTCTCTGTTTGCAAACAAGAGGACATACACAAATAGTTAGATCAACCTAGTGAATCATGTGAAACAACATGGAAAGAAAAAAGAACGAAGCACTTGGGCAACCAATGCTTACCAAGAAGGTGGACATGTCAGTTTTTGTAAGAAATTTGGTATATGAAGTGCGAACTGCAGCCCAATCTGTTGCCGGTGCAACTGCTGGTTCCGTTTCTGCTGCACATGGCCGGAGCAGATGCAAGTGCAAGTGTTGGTGCAGGTGCTGAATCCGTTGCTGGTGCCCGTGCCAGTGCGACTGGTAGTGCTGCTGCTGCTGCTGCTGTCGGAGATGGTGCTCCTTGTAAAGCTGGTGCTGGTGTCGGAGCAGGTGCCGGTGTCGATGCCCGATCCTCCGGTAGATCATCCTGATCCGCTGATGCGGTCGGTGCCCAATCCTTAGCTGGATCAGACTGAGCTGCTGCCGCTGTCAGTGCTACAGCAACTATCGGTGCTTGATCTGTTGCTGAAGGTGGTACCGATGTGAGAGACAGCGACGATCGTGTATGGTCTGCTATGATCAGCTTTCTAAGTTGACTAGTCTCCGTGACCGTGATCCGGTCTTTTTCTTCATTTCTTTTAAATGCGAAAATGACTAATTGTGGCGTGTTTGTTAAACCAAACTGCAGTTCATCATAGGGATTCAGCTTGTACTCAGACAACAGGCTGATCCAATTTTTTCCAGTAATATAAGTGATGGACTGTGCCTTCGTTACTGACATGACATAAGAAGTGAAACCTGCAAAAATGGCCATCGTAGAGCAAATGAAATTGTTTATTCTATGATGAATGTCACATGGCAAAACCTGCATCGTAAAATTGTAGCAAAAGAAAGAAAACATGAAATTAAATCAATAAGATTTACTTGATGTGACACGAGTGAATCCTTACCAGGAAATCACTATGTTGAAGTACTAAGCAGAAGATTGATTGTCCAACTACACGTGGCATGCAAGGCCCCTGCGTACTCCCACAAGCAGGACAGTCCAAAGGTCGTGACAAATTGTATGGACCGAACATCCATAGGACTGGAAATCCTGGTGGGTGCGATAAACCCTGCAATGCATACATATATTGGAGTGTACCATAAATGATAAACCGTCCTCACAAAAAAGATGATCTAGATACTTCAAAATATACAGACTGAATTGAGTGGACAGACATTAACATAGACTATTCTCGGGAGTCACCACACACCAAAAGCGGCAGTACTAAACAATACTAGGTTGACAAACACAAATCAAGTACTGAACAATAGTACTTACTACAGACAAGCAAAGCTGCACTAATTAAACTCTGCAGACTATTTCTTGCCACCGACCTACGGGATGAACCCGGCATAATTGATTAGGCCACGGACTTCATGAGAGATGTGTACGGGCACCATCACCATCTCATCAACCTTGGAGAACCTAACAGAGTGGTCTGTCCACTCATAAACATGACGATGAAGACATGCCACATCAGATTTGTCGGGAAGCTTTACAAGAAACACACCCTTCGTAATCGAAGGCACATCCAGGAAATTGTTGTGGTCAAGTACAACCTCGAGAACACGTCTGACAACAATGCTATAGGAAAAGACTAGTTCAGGACACGTGGCGACAAGGACACAACAACTGGATAGTTTAGCAGTAGAACTCATCCTCATGTCTTCCAGTTCACATGACATGACTTTGAGAACTTCATCTCCACCACAGACTGGGTTCTAATTCAAACAGAAACCAAATATTTTATTACTATCTCCGTTAAGAAATATAAGATAATTTTTGATATTTTACTCCATATATGACTACATATACACACAGAAATGAGTGAACAAAGACACTAGAACATGTCTTCAAAGGCATGAGAGCAGAGGGATTACTTGCAACATCCATAACACAAGTTACTGAGGAAAATATACCCTCTTCAAAGGTAGCATCGATGTTCATAAATTAGTTGAAAGTAATCTATACGAAATTAGTGTCAACCTCGCATGTTTTGGTCAAAAGAGGAATTTAGAACCGTCATTTGGCACACAAAAATCACATGCAAGATCACCTAGAAAGTTGTACTACTAGTACTAGTACTGTGTGTTAAATGAAAAAACACGATCAAGATCGAGAAAAAGATTGTCAAGAAGAGATATTACCTGGACTTGCTTAATGAGGGATCCCGAAGAGGGGGCTTGGACAGGGCGATGGCTTTGAGCTTGTTTACGGTAGTCTCGGCGGGGTGCTTGCGCTTCTTCGTACCACGAGCCTCGACGGTTTTGGCCAGAGCCATAGACATCACTTTAGTCGGTGCTCCAGCATCCATCAAGAAACTGTCAAATGGAAATAAAAGAAAATAAACCACAATCACAAACCCAAAAGAAGAACAAAGAGGGAGTTATAGGATCAGTCTCGGGGTTGGAAGACCGGGCCTTGGCCAGAATCAACACCATTGATGCGCTCAACTTTCCTTCTTTGGGAGAGAAGAACAATGGCAGAAGTAGGTCGGGGTTTTCTTGAAGAAATGAGGAACAAGATGAGGGAGAAGCGAGTGGGGGTTTTCTTCAAGAGAGGAAGCTGAGAGAGAAGAGTGAGATGATGGTTTCTTCGTCTGTCCAACTTACTACTGGAAATGAGGGGGTTTTGTGATTTGACGACTCATTGGGCATTACTGTGGCGGTTCGATCGGGGTAGTCTACCGTGCAGTTGGGCACTCTACTACGGTGTAATTTAGTGCATGGCTGGTGGACCCCGATGTTGGCTGTCCACACGTTGGCAAAAGTGAGTAGCACGGTTCCTGACGACCGTTGAGGAGGATCTGCACGGTAGAGTGTGTCCACTATTATTCTAAAGAAAGAAAATCATTACAGCAAGCGTTTCCACTCTTATGACGGAGGAGTGCGAAACACGGCAGCCACTTGAACATAGACAGTGCCCCTACTACTAGGCATGTGTAGTGGTTCATACGTCAGTACTACATAATCTTGTTTCTAGTGTAGTAAGATATGACTATAACAAATGATGTTGTGCGCATGTCAACTATATGAACAGTAATGTAACATAGTACCGCTTTTTTGACTGTCCGGTCGAGAATGAACAGTGTGATCAATGTTAACAGAACTAGGTCTACAGCGCACAGAGAGTACGGTGCTATAGTACTCGATGAAACATGAACCATATGAAGCACGAATCAGTGTTAGGCAGGGTGTATGAAGGGTGCACGGGATGGGAGCAAAAGTTCCCTTCTCTACCCACTTTTGGGTGTTTGGCAGAGTGCATGAAGGGTGCATGAGTCCACACTACTAGGTTAACACAAATACACGAAGAGGGAACAACTATATTGAGATGAGAATGCAACCAAACACACCCGCATGCTTTATGCTCACTACAAAAAAAAGACACATCCGTGACATTTTGGGCCAAACAATTTTTTTTCTGTCATACATATGACACTTCTATGACGAGTGACAAAATTTGCTATCATCATAGATGTGGTGGGCTCCTACTTCTATGACAAAAAATTATGACAGAAAATGGGCTTTTCGTCCTGGGTGGGCCGGAGACGCAGTTGCATGACATTCTTTGGGCCGTCCATGACGGAAAAAACCGTGGTAGAAGTGAGGGGGAAGAAAATTTCGGGGATTTCCCGGTTACGGTGGGAGGTCGGGGGCTGCGCGATGCGCGTTTTTCTCTCCTACACGTACGCGCGTGTGTGCGAGGTGTTGGCTCTAACTGAACCCGAGCGAGGCATTGGGCTCTAACTGAACCCGAGCGATTGCACTGCAGGCTACGCGTTACTGAACCCGAGCGATCGATCGATGGCTGTTAACTGAACCCGATTGAGCGATTGCTTCGCTACTGCTGCTAACTGAAGCCGATCGATGGGATGAACAGTGAGCGTTGTGGGGGGGGATGGATGAACAGTGAGCGGTGGCGTTGCCTCTGGATGAACAGAACCCCGTGGTGTGGTGGAGGGCTAGATGAACAGTAGACGGTGGAGGAGTGCCCGTGGAGGGGTGGATGAACAGGACCCCGTGGTGTGGAGGGCTGGATGAACAGTAGACGGTGGAGGGGTGGTTGAACAGGACCCCGTGGTGTGGAGGGATGGATGAACAGTAGACAGTGGAGGGGTGCCCGTGGAGGGGTGTTTGAACAGGACCCCGTGGTGTGGAAGGCTGGATGAACAGTAGACGGTGGAGGGGTGGTTGAACAGTAGCCGGTGGAGTAGCGCACGGTGGAGGTTGGATGAACAGGAGCCCGTGGAGGCTGGAGGAGGTCGACAGTGGAGATGAACAGTATCCCGTGGAGTCCCGTTTTGCGGTACGCCACACCTCTCCCGATGAACAGGACTCCCGTTTCGACCGTAGCGCTCCAACACAAGTCCGTTTCGTCCGTTTTGCGGTACGCCACACCCCTCTCAATCAACAGGACCCCCGTTTCGACCATAGGAGGTCCATTTCCTCCGTTTTGCGGTACGCCAGACCCCTCCCGATGAACAGGATCCCGTTTGGAATGTGGCTGGTCGAACACAAGGCCGTTTCCTCCGTTCTGCGGTACGCCATGCCTCGTTTCCATCGCCTGTTCCGTCTAGGGCCTCCTGATGAACACGACACATTCTGTTGCCTCCCCATGAACATGACGCATTCCGTTGCCTCCCCATGAACACGACGACGACGCTATTTCTCCGTTCCGACCCAGCCATGTACACGAGCCCTGGCCGTACGTATGCGCGAGTAGGTATTCGAGACCCCGCCCGTATGTACACATACGTGGCCATATTTTCTTTCTTGCACCCTTGCCGCTGTATGTACGTGTACATGCTACGTGCGCGCCTCTACTACGACACGTGCGCGCCTCTACATCGACCAGTATATATGTACGTACACGTTCGCGACCAGAATGACAATGCTACGTACGCTTCGACCAGGTGGGTCCCGACTGTCAGGCACTTCCTTGCGTGCGAAGATGTAGCTGGTGGGTCCCAGCAGTCAGGGGCAAACGTTTTTTCACGAAATACGATGGCCCATCCGGTGGGTCCCCACTGTCAGGTGGAGGAATAATTATTTGGGCGTAATAAGGAGGCACTTCCTTGCTGCGGCCGTGGACCCAGCTGTCAGCGTCTCCACGCACAGTACTCTTCCGATGGAATTTGGTCGTTGACCACATTGACCACGCCACGCCGAGAGCACCACGGCAGTGGACGATGGCGAGGCCTAGGAAGGGGACGACACGGAGCCGGGGAAGACGCGGTAGTGGAAGCCCGCGCGGAGAGGAGTACGAGGGTTCACTGGTTCGGCTGCGGTGTGAGGCTGCCGTCGCTGCAGGGCCTGGCCAGCGGTGGGAATAGTAGGGGCGGTGAGGCCTCCGCGGTAGCATAGCCGGCCACGGGAGGCAGGAGCATGCGGCACGACCGACGCTGCTTTGGGCGGCTGGAGACAGAAGACCAGAGGTTGAAGAAGCACTACGACCGTTGGATGGACATCGTACGGTCACTAGAGCTAGAATCGTTCATATTGACTAAGTTCACAAAGCCCTTCGTCCCCGTCAACTTAGCAGGCCCACAAGTTAGCCTCCCACCAAGGTGGGTCCCAGCTAGGCGGGGGAGGATTCATTTTTTTGTGCGTAATAAGGAGGCACTTCCGGTGGGTCCGAGCTGATAGCGGGGGGAATGTTTTTTTCTCGAAATACGGTGGCCCGTCCGGTGGGTCCCAGCAGTCAGGGGGAAACGATTTTTTTCGCAAAATACTGGTGACCCGTCCGGTGGGTCCCCGCTGTCAGGTGGAGGAATAATTATTTTGCGCGTAATAAGGAGGCACTTCCTTGCGGCTGCCATGGACAAAGCTGTCAGCCTCTCCATGTACAGTACTGTTCCGATGGAAGTCGGTCGCTGACCACATTGACCACGCCGCGCCGACAGCACCATGGTGGTGGACGACGGCGAGGCATAGGAAGGGGACGACGCGGAGCCGAGGAAGACTCGGCAGTGAATGCCCACGCGGAGAGGAGTACGAGCGTTCACCAGTTCAGCTGCGGTGTGAGGCTGCCGTCGCCGCAGAATAACGGGGGTGTGGGTGAGTAGAGGGATGCCCTGGCCAGCGGTGGGAGTAGTAGGGGCCGCTGAGGCCTGCGCGGCAGCACAGCCGACCACGGGAGGCGGGAGTAGGCGTTCACCGGTTCAGCTGCGGGCCAATTTCGCATATTTCTGTGGGTTCCAAACTATTTTTAATACCAAAATGTCCAGCCAGATTTAAAGTACTTTGAAGATATATTTAAATTAGGTTAATGCCTAGTGAAATAGGAATCTCAAAATGTAATAAAATTCAGAAATTATAAAGTAATTGCCAATTTGTCATATGTTTTTATATTTACAACCCATTTCATATTACTTTCAAGATTCGCAGGCGTCTTGAAAGAGTTGCAGCCCATCAGGGCGTAGAAAAATAAGTAGGCCTAGATTGGGTATTCTTCACGAAAAATAAACTGGGCTCATTTTCACAAAGAAAAAATAGCTGGGTTGGTCACATGGTGAACATAAAATATAAGCCTGGGCTAGACGGGCCTCTGCCCAGTTCAAACCCTGCTCCGTCTCAACAATACCAAACAAAAAAAATACTGCTCGAGTAGCTACGTCCCAGGTGTCAGCCGATCTTGTGTTGTTCTCTTGTCTATTGACTATATACGCTCCCAATGTCGTGGGTCCCAGATGTCAGGAAAACACTAGGAGGAAGCATTTTATTTTTCCATACGCTAACGTGGTGGGCCCCTACTGTCATCCTCTCCATGTACTTCTGTCGATTCCTGTTGTTTGTTGACCATGTTGACAACGCGAGAGGGCGGCGCCGTGGCGAGTGCACCAAAGCGCACGGAGGACGTCGGCGTTAATGATTTAGGAGACGGTGGGGCGGCGATGCATGCGCTGAGGCGCAGCCAGCCGTGGGAGGCGGAAGCAGGCGGCCCCGCCGACGCTGGTTTGGTTTTGGCGGCTGGAGGAAGACATGACTGAAGAAACACGACAGACTGTAGTACTTAACAACCTTAACTGAAACCAGCAGGGGCACTTAACAACCAAAGCTGAAAGCAATATGAGTACTTATACAGGTTCAACCGTACAAAGCACGCCTCGAACAGTGCTACTTCACCTATAGTTAACCAAGGGTGAGGCCGCCAAGCCCCAGGACAAGGCCCAGGCGCCACCCCGCGCATCCACAACCTTCTGAAAGCGGCTTCATCTCGCAACATGGTCAATAAACAGGATATTCGCTTTAGAGCCATGGAAAATAGTGAACATAATCTTCTGTCCTATTCTCCAAGATAGACAGGCCTTCATTATTTGAGACCACCCATGAATAAGTATCTTTTCACCTCCAAGGGGAATTGAGTAGGTCGACATAAACATCATGTTGTGACCAAGCGCAAGTCTAACCCGACCATGGTTAGGCATATATATAGGAACAATAGAACTCGGCAGTTCCTGTTTCAAGAAGATCACAGCTGTAAAATTGTGTATAAGCAATAGTTTATGAACAACATATATAACAGAAAACAGCTCATACCATAAGTTTATCGACACAGTTGGACCTGGTTAATGAGTGCAGCAGTGGCACACATATCCCACGTGGCCTTCCACCATTGAGACGCCCCACAAGGACCTCAAGACGATCAATAAAGTGTAGGAACTTGTGGATGTTGATCCAGTCAACTTCAGTGTCATTAGTAACAGCCGAGGTATTACAGAGTAACAAACGAGCAGACTGCTTTACTCTGAAAAAACCTACATGTGCCACCAATTATAAGAAAATATTAGTTAGAAGTAGCATCTTCGTGAGAGATTCGTTGCTACTTCTAAAGTTAAATTGTGATTAGTTAGACAGAATAGGTGGATTAAGAAGTAATCGAGGCAACTAGCAAGAACCGGATACAAAACTAACATGGATGAACAATTGGAATGACGCCGGGGTGGAAGATCGCAATGAAGATGAGACCAGGTTCTGCTATCTCCATCAACATTCGTGCGCCAACTTTCAGTCTGTAACACTTGAGAAAGTTTATCCAATTTCGGCCATAAAAGAAGCAGCGATCTTCTTGGTTCATGAACCCAACTCGGAACTTATATCCATGGCTTGTCTTCACTGTGACCATTAAACTAGTGTACTCAGTTATGGCAAGGCCGAGCATCTTGAGCACATGTGTTCTGGCGGAGCAAATAATACACTACAGGAAAAATAATATGAGAACACAGCATGTTCAAAAAACCCCCACCCTCTCGGATAGAAAAGAGGATTCTAGGAACATATTGTGCGCATTTCAAAATGCTGTGTTAGGATGAGAAGGAACAAGTGTGGCGTCTCGCCGAGGGCGCAGAAACCTGTAGGGTACTTGCACTTTGGGCACTACAAATGAAACACACTAAATTTAGTAGGAAGAAATATGCATCAACGGCGGCGGCTGCCATCCTAGGATTACCTGCGACCAAGGGACTTGGGTTTATCGGGGATGGATGAAGAATTCGTACCTGGTTCTCCATGAGAAAACCCTATGCAATCGCCGAGAGGGGGTTTTCTCTGAACAAGCAGACGAGGGAGAAAGGGATTCAGGCCCAGTGAAATATTGCCGCTTCATCTGTACAGTTTACTGCTAAAGCTGGAAAGGGGGGGTTGTGATTTGATGGCACATTGGGCATTACTGCGGCACTACGACCGGGGTGTGTCTACCATGAAGTTGTGCACTCTAATTTGTGCATATGGCACGTGGACCCCGTTGCCAGTTGCCTCACATATCAGCGAAAGGAAGTAGAAAGACAGGAGTAACTAGTTACACATAAATATATTTTTTGACAGAGAGATACTCCCTCTGTAAAGAAATATACAAATCTTTTATATCACAGGCTCACCTTGCCGAGAAAAATACTCCCTCTGCAACGCACAGGCATTATGGGGGTTCAGCTGAGAATATATTACTCAGAAGTAGCAGCTTTTGCGAGCACATGCGCTTCAACATTACACTCGCGTTTTTCATGTATGATCTCCACGGTTTGGAACATATTTTTCTTCATCTTGATCTCATCCATAATAACTTTGCTGTGCCCCAAGTATGCCTCTCCGATATGCTTGACTGTTGTTGAACAATCGGTGCTAATCTGAACTTGTTGCATGTTTAAGTCAAGAGTCAGAGATAGCCCCTCGCAACATGCCATTGCCTCTAGGATCTCTGGATCAGTAACACTTTCGCACACCAGTGCCGATGCTCCAAGGAAGAAGCTTGTATGATCCCGGCTCACAACTGCCAGGGCTCCCCTTTCACCAGTGTGAGATAACACAGCATCAACATTCATCTTTGCCCAACCCACAACAGGAGGAGGACGCCACTTCTGCACTGAGCTAGTGTTCTCGAAACCAGGTTCTAGACTTTGGGCCACAGGCCGACCCTGCATGTTTGGGGGCCCATGTGTTCTACCTCAGCGCTTTTCATATTGCAAGCAATCGGTACGGCGCTGGTTTTAGATGCTGTCGCAAGGCGAATACACAATATTGAATAAAGAACGGCAGCTGTTGGAATGAAATCGAACGATAGTTCCTAACCAGCGATCAGAGTTGCAATTCTATCAACGATATACCATGTGATAAATAATACTATCGTACTACTTATACACACAGGTCACTTGTTTCACCATGCCAGATTATTACATCAAAATCTCTCGGAGGATAGATCAGTTAGGCAGTTGCGTGCTGCTACTGAAGAATTTCAAAGTTGATTTGGACCAGCTCTCCTTGCCGAGAAAGTTCGATTTTGACATCATCCCCTATCGCAAGATATGATTTAGATTTGAACCTTGTCCATGCTTTAGCATCAATCATCATGCGACCATCCTTTGTACTTACGATATATTGAGCAGGTTCATTCACACCAAGGCTGCGCATGGTAAGAGAAACTTGGCCGCGGTCGCCCGGATTGTTGAACGACTCCCTCATTGCTCTAGGAATTCTCTGTTTGCAAACAAGAAGACATATCCAAATAGTTAGATCAACACAGTGAATCATGTGAAACAACACGGAAAGAAAAAAGAACGAAGCACTTGGGCGGCCAATGCTTACCAAGAAGGTGGACATGTCGGTTTTTGAAAGGACTTTGGTATATGAAGTGCGAATTGCAGCCCAGTCTGTTGCCGGTGCAACTGCACGGGCCGGAGCAGATGCAAGTGCAAGTGTTGGTGCAGGTGCCGAAGCCGCTGCTGCTGCCGAAGATGGTGCTCCTTGTAGAGCTAGTGCTGGTGTTGGAGCAGGTGCCGGTGTCGATGCCCGATCTTTTGATAGATCAGACTGATCCGCTAACACGGTCGGTGCCCAATCCTCAGCTGGATCAGACTGAGCTGCTGCCGCTGTCAGTGCTAGAGCAATTGTCGGTGCTCGATCTGTGCGAGACAGCGGCGATCGTGTCTTGTCTGCTATGATCAGCTTTCTAACTTCACTAGGATACGTGACCGTGATCCAGTCTTTTTCTTCATTTCTTTTAAACGTGAGAAGGACTAATTGTGGCGTTTTTGTTAAACCAAACTGCAGTTCATCATAGGGATTCAGCTTGTACTCAGACAACAGCCTGATCCAATTTTTTCCAGTAATATAAGTGATGTACACTGCCATCGTTACTAACACGACATAAGAAGTGAAACCTGCAAAAATAGCCATCTTAGAGCAAACCAAACGGTTTATTCTGTGATGAATGTCACATGGAAAAACCTGCATCGTAAAATTGCAGGAAAAGAAAGAAAACATGACATTAAATCAATAAGATTTAGACAGTAAATCAATAAGATTTACTTGATGTGACACGAGTGAATCCTTACCAGGAAATCACTATGATGAAGTACTAAACAGAAGATTGATCGTTCAACTACGCATGGCATGCAGGGGCCCCGCCTACTCCCACAAGCAGGTCAGTCCAAAGGCCGTGACAAATCGTATGGACCGAACATCCATGGGGCTGGAAATCCTTGTGGGTACGATAAACCATGCAATGCATACATATATTGGAGTGTAACCATAATTGATAGACCGTCCTCACAAAAAATATGATATGGATACTTCAAAATATATAGACTGAATTGAGTGGACAGACATTAAGATAGACCGTTCTCAGGACTGACCACACACCAAAAGCGACAGTACTAATAAACAATACAGGGTTCACGAACACAGATCAAGTACTGAACAATAGTACTTACTACAGACAAGAAAAGTTGCACTAACTAAACTCTGCAGACTATTTTTTGGCACCGACCTATGGGATGAACCCCGCATAACTGACTAGGCCATGGACTTCGTGTGAGATGTCTACATGCACCATCACCATCTTGTCAACCTTGGAGAACCTAATAGAGTTGTCTTTCCACTCATAAACATGATGATGAAGACATGCCGCATTAGATTTGTTGGGAAGCTTTACAAGAACCACACCCTTCGTAATCGAAGGCACAGCCAGGAAATTGTTGTGGTCAAGTACAGCCTCGAGAACACGTCTGACAAGAATGCTATAGGAAAACACTAGTTCAGGACACTTGGCGACAAGGACACAGCAGCTGGATAGTTCACCAGTAGAACTCATCATCAGGTCTTCCAGTTCACACGGCATGACTTTGAGAACTTCATCTCCACCGCAGACCTGGTTCTAATTCAAACAGAAACCATATTTTATTACTACCTCCGTTCAGATATATAAGATGATTTTCGATATTATACTCCATATATGACTACATATACGGACAGAAATGAGTGAACAAAGACACTAGAACATGTCTTCAAAGGCATGAGAGCAAAGGGATTACATGCAATATCCATAACACAAGTTACTGAGGCAAATATACCCTCTTAAAATGTAGCATTGATGTTCATAAAGTACTCCTTCCGTCCCAAAATTCTTGTCTTAGATTTGTCTAGATACGGATGTATCAAGTCACATTTTAGTATTAGATACATCCGTATCTAGACAAATCTAAGACAAGAAATTTGGGACAAAGGGAGTAGTTGAAAGTAATCTATAAGTAATCAGTGTCAACCTCTCGCATGTTTTGGTCAAAAGAGGAATTTAGAACCGTCATTTGGCACACAAAAATCACATGCAAGATCACCCAGAAAGTTGTACTACTAGTACTAGTACTGCTTGTTAGATGAAAAAACACGATCAAGATCGAGAAAAAGATCGTCAAGAAGAGATATTACCTGGACTTGCTTAATGAGGGATCCCAAAGAGGGGGGCTTGGACAGGGCGATGGCTTTGAGCTTGTCTGCGGTAGTCTCGGCGGGGTGCTTGCGCTTCTTCGTACCATGAGCCTCGACGGTTTTGGCCGGAGCCATAGACATCACTTCGTCCGGTGCTCCAGCGTCCATCAAGAATCCGTCAAATAGAAATAAAAGAAAAGAAACCATAATCACCAACCCAAAAGAAGAAAAGAGAGGGAGGATCAGTCTCGAGGTTGCAAGACCGGGCCTTGGCCAGAATCAACACCATTGATGCGCTCACCTTTCCTTCTTTGGGAGAGAAGAACAATGGCAGAAGCAGGTCGGGGTTTTCTTGAAGAAATGAGGAAAAAGATGAGGCAGAAGCGAGGGTTGGGTAGAGACGAAGTTGAGAGAGAAGAGTGAAATGATGGTTGCTTCGTCCGTCCAACTTACTGCTGGAAAGGAGGTGGTTTTGTGATTTGACGGCTCATTGGGCATTACTGCGGCGCTTCGATCGGGGTAGTCTACCGTCACTCTACTACGGAGTAATTTAGTGCATGGCTGGTGGACCCCGATGCTGGCTGTCCCACACGTCGGCGAAAGTGAGTACTTTAGTGCATGGCTGGTGGAGGATCCGCACGGTAGAGCGTGTCCACTATTTTTCATAAAAAATGATTACAACAAGCGTTTCCACTCTTACGACGGAGGAGTGCGAAACACGACAGCCACTTGAACATACACAGTGCTCCTACTACTAGGCATGTGCAGTGGTTCATACGTCAGTACTACACAATCTTGTTGCTAGTGTAGTAAGATATGATGATAACAAATGATGTTGTGCGCATGTCAACTACTCCTATATGTAACATAGTACTGCTTTCTCGACTGTCCGGTCGAGAATGGACGGTGAGATCAATGTTAACAGAACTAGGTCCACAGCGCACGGAGAGTACGGTGCTACAGTACTCCACGAAACAAGAACCACATGAAGCACGAATAGTGTTAGGCATGGTGTATGAAGGGTGCACAGGACGGGAGCAAGAGTTCCCTTCTCGACACACTTTTGGGTGTTTGGCAGAGTGCATGAAGGGTGCATCAGTCCACACTAGTAGGTTGACAAAAATACACGAAGAGGAAACAACTATATTGAGATGAGAATGCAATCAAACACACCCACACGCTTTGTGCTACAGTGACTGATCTGCACCACCTGAGTTTGATCCAACGGTCATGTTGCGCCGAGACATGGACATGCCCATGTAGAGGGTTTAGCCTGACGGCCTGCATCGTCGCGCTGGCACGACGGTAGGCATCGCGCAGCTGCAACACGTGCGTGGCAACTTGGTTCACCAAGTGGCTGAGGCGATACTGGACCTCGTCAGGGTCTGCCCGCTCGCGCTCCAGCCGGCTCCCCTGACGGCCTATCGTAGCGGCAGCAACACCGCCGACGCCTTGAGCATCTTTGTGGTGGACGCCTGCCGCTTTTGAAGCTCCGTGAACTCCCACACATAATGGAGGAGCGTGGCACTCCTCTCTTCCTTGAGCTCACGGAGCTCCACGTCCTTGGCCCTGAGCTCCGCATCCTTGGCATGGAGCTCTTGTGTCAGGAGCCTCACCTCGGACTCCATGATCTGCTGCGCCGCCATGGCACCAGGTAGAAGCAATGGGGAGAGGAAGCAAAGGGGGCGAAACGGCTGAAAGGCAATGCAATCTATGGGAAGGCGGAGTGAGCAGGGAATCTTTTGGTTTTCACCACGGTAAAACACCAGTCGACAACTTCTCACATTAGGGAGCAGTGGGTATAGGCAGAGTCATCGTGACTAATTGCTGCCGCGCCTGCTCCCGTCAATCAAAAAATTAAAAATCCTGCCGCGCCTGCTCCCGTCAATTAAAAAATTAAAAATCCTACCGCACCCAAACACCAGAGCTACGCCGCGGTGGATATTTAAATTTACCTGCCGGCAAGTAGATAAAAAAGGGGTGAAAAAACAAATGTGGTGGCGGCCTAGCTAATCGGTCAAACTAGCCCAACTAGCTAGCCACCGTGCTTCACTGATGTACTCGGCGGGAAAGGTGGTCTTTCATGATTTGACGACTCATTTACTTGCTTCAGCGCTACGACTGAGGAGGACCCAGAAAACGCCCGGTAGAGCGTCCCACATCAGGAAGAATATATGCGTGCACCACCCGGGAGGACCCCGAAACCGCGCGGTAGGGTGTGCCGCGTCTCGCACAGAGGAAAAATGTGCGTTTAAAAATATATTGTATCAGACATAGTAGAGTACCTATGGTTCGACCTCGGGACCCAGCCAGTCGGTTGAAAACACCCCACTAGCCACACAACTTCATCATGCAAACGTGGCACGGAGGATAGATGTCGTTAGCTCTGTCTCGACCAGCCACAACGTCTCTTGTTCTAGGCGATTCTTCTATTTTCCAAGTTTTTTTAGTCGTAATAACACCACGGCAAGCTAGCGCCGCTCTTCATGTGTTCCCGTGCAAAGGTTAGATGATGGAGAGAAGAGAGATTGAGATCGCAGACCTGGGACCCACCAGTAAGTGAGATAATGGTCATGCACGTGTTGACGAGGCACTCCCTCTACTCTACTCAATGCAAGTACTGTATAAAATCAAGTTATGGGACAAAGCCAACAACCGTTCATTTTTTCAGGCTATCGACTTACGCTTTGTTGTCCAGGTTGCCAGTTCGAATCTCGTCTTTCAGATTTGTTAGTTTTAGGTCCAAATTTGATTAATGAAAAGTGGGACCACCATGTGTTGTTCCGATATTTCAGCGTAGGATGGTTTTTTTGAACAAACACTTTGCACGGTTAGACAAGTAACGGCACGAGTTAAACGTTTTTTGCAAGTTTATGAACAAAAATGGCAGCGGCATAGAATATCACATCCACCCTGCAGCTTAGATACTATGGTGATACGAGTTTTTACACCGTTGGAAGTGACATCCAATGGCTTGGGAGTAGTCTTTCTAATTATGCGCAATTTTCTAACTCTCCAAAGGTTTTTTTGCAAATAAAACATTCAAGCCTCGTGTGTGCCGCTGCATCTTCGATCCAACGGCTCCTCGGTGCTCATATTAGGTGCTCCCCGTAGCTTAATTACCCGCTATGGTGATTGGAGTAGTTGTGGGTCGAATGCTACGAAAATATAATCTAAACCGACTGGAATAAATTCCTACACAAATTAATCCAAGGTTGGAGTGCCCCTTGCAATGTAAATAGCTCCGGCTTTGCGAGGGATGGAGAGGTAGTAGCTTCAATGCGTGGAAGATACGGTGTGAGAAAGTGAGGTCAACCGAGAGACAGATAGACAGAGAGACAAAGTGAGTGTGGTTCGATATTCATTGAACAAATATATATGCCCTGGAGAGATATTGTCCGATTGAGCTTTTTGGCAAGGGTGAGGGCTGTAAGATAGAGCTTGAGAGATGATCCAGTCATAGACGTGTAGATATATTTTGTGCGTGAGAGGAAGCAAGGTCAACCGATCACATAGGGTCGCCGTGCGATCGAAAGAGACGGGTTGGAGAGAGTGACCTAGATAGACGATGTGCATGAGAGAGTATACAATGTGAATAGGTCGAATTGGGCTCAACATGGTGATATATCGTTTTTGTCCGAGAAAGAGCAAGGTCAATCGAGACATACGGAGAGAGAGAGAGAGAGAGAGAGATTGAGTGAGCATGGCCCACCATGAGGTCGAAAGACTGGTGGCGGCTTGGATGGACTGACCTAGATAGACAATCTATGTGAGAGAGTATAGAGTATGTCGATCGAGGCCCGAACAGGGAGATATATCATTTCTGTGTGAAAGAAAACGAGGTTAAACGCGACTCAGATAAACAGAGCAAGATTGAGCGAGTGTGGCCGGCCGTGTGGAACAAAGAGTGAGACAGTCTCGAGGGAGTGACCTAGATATACAACATGCGTGCGTGCGCATGCACGAGAGGTTGGGGGGCTAGATAGGCAATGCATGTATTTAGCG
>NC_041380.1:187787980-187788959 GCF_002162155.2 Triticum dicoccoides | reverse complement strand
AATGGCGGGTGTGTGAGGTAAATACATTTGGTAATAGAGTGGAAAAAGGGGTTGTGTAGTTGAGAGACTAAGAGATCGAAACATGGAGAGAAAGAATGAACGTGTGTTGGAAACCGATAGCTTCCTAAGGTTGTTAGGAGAGGAAGATTGACCGATACAGGAAGAATGTAGGGTTTGTGCGGGGGGGGGGGCTAAAAACAACATTTGAATGTACATAGTACGAGACTTAATATCGATGTTTCAATTTGGTGTACATTGTAAGATTTGAACCGAGGACCAGGCATACGGGTAATTATTTCGAATTCGTCCCATACTAAGTTTCAAAAAGTTGACATTGACTCAGTTTGTTGTGCTATTTTGTAGGTCATATGTTTGAATCTATCCAAAAGTTCTCTCACTACCATGGTGTTCATCATATACATATGAATTTGTATTAAAAAAGTAGCGTGGGTATAGTGAAATGCGAAATCCACGTTAGAATTGGAGATCGCTACGTGACACACACTCTAATTCAAATAACTAACTACGTGACACACATTCTAATTCAAACAACTAACTACATGACAGACACTCTAATTCAAATAACTCCTCATTAATTAATTTATAGCACTCCCTCTGTTCACTTTTATAAAACTCCTCATTAATTAATTTATAGCACTCCCTCTGTTCACTTTTATAAAACCTTGAAGACATTTCAGACAATGTGCAAAAACAGTTCATTTAAGTTCTCTGAAACGACTTACAAAAGTGAACGGATGGAGTATCTCGTTTCGAATGACTAATTATTGCAAGGAAAACACGGGCATGGTAATACATACAGATTCGTTTGCAAATGAAAGAAGATTCGTTTGCATTCTCAAATGTAGGCGCACCAGGCAAACCAGGGTCATGTCGGGGTGGACGCTGCTTTGGTGCCTTAAAGGCAACTGCCTTTGGGTCACTAACATATGGGCCAGCCACCTATTGGGCCCATATGTCA
>NC_041380.1:187762680-187787707 GCF_002162155.2 Triticum dicoccoides | reverse complement strand
CCCCAATTCCAGCCCTGCAAAATCTCTCTTCTCCATCGTCCCCTTCCGCGCCCAGATTGCTCAAACCCCTAATTCGCCGCCAACCCTTGAATCGCCCCTCGTCTCGTCTCTTTCCCCACCGTTCCCCACCTCTGTGCCGGGCGACGACGACGAAGACGACGGTCGTGCTTCACCACCGCAAAGGAGCTACCTCATCTACGCCCTCGTCCACCACACCGGGTGGTCCACCG
Organism: Triticum dicoccoides; assembly: GCF_002162155.2. Taxonomy (NCBI): domain Eukaryota; kingdom Viridiplantae; phylum Streptophyta; class Magnoliopsida; order Poales; family Poaceae; genus Triticum; species Triticum dicoccoides. The sequence continues at coordinate 187,787,477 of NC_041380.1, read as the reverse complement.
ACAACACCGGCCGCCGCAACCGACGTGCCTCACAGTCACCGAGTTCCACCGCATCAGGTGCGCTTCACCAAAGGTCGTCTCCCAGCTCACCGGGGCTACTTCCCCGAGCACATCATCGCACCTCCACCCCCCGAGGCCGTTGGGGCTTCACCAACGGTCTCGTCCACCGCATCGTAGCGCTCCCCTGCCACTCAAGATCTGCATCCGTGCGCGGCCAGCCAATGCCAGCGCATCACCCTCAACGGCTCTGAAGTGACCCGCACTCTAGCTAGGCGAGCATGCCCAAACGCCGGCCCGAACTAGGTATCCACACATCACTCCCTTGTGCACTGTTCCGACGATGTTTGGATATCCTTTCACTGCTCTCTTAGCTTACCCGCCTATGCAACTCTGACCTTAACTCTTATTTCTTCTGGAGATATCATCTGAAACAAGCAAATCCATATTTTAGTGAAGCATGACGGCGCTACGGGATCTGGTACACATCCTGCACACCCGTATAACCTTGTAAGTATCTGTCCTCTGGTACAACATCAAGGTCGATTCCTCTTATTAGATCAACCATTCGCCGTGTCAAAAATCCAGAGGGGTATGCAAGGAGCACAAGGCCTGCACATCCAAGCAAGTGGTAACATGGACTTGTACATGGAACATCCCAAGCGCAAGCAGAGCTACAGTGAGCCTGTACAACGAGCTAGCGTAAGTCCCTGAATTTCATTTAATTCGTACTGGCATTCGTGTATGATTTGTGTGCAGTGGCTGATCCACGAATTCAAGTTACCAGGGGCGAACATTTAACTTAAAAAATACGAAGGCACTTGCACTCCGGAAATCAACATAACTTGAGAAATGTGAAGCTACATGCACTTTGAAACCAGCTAATGATCCAAAGTAGTTCAGATTATAAACACTAAATGATGCATGCACCAAAAAACACAAAATGCAACATGGTGTACAAGGACTACAAACATGGTTTGTACATGCTTGAATTATTCGTTCCCTGGCTGGAAATATCGAAGTGTAATTGCACGTATAACCAGTGCACAAATTGCATATCAATATATCTATCCTACACAAGTATGCCAATAGTTTCAAACAACAGATTAGAAAATTATTTATGCTATGTTGTCATGATACGGGGACTTTCTGGTAGATGGCCTCGACGTTTACTCAAGCTATGAAAATGCACTATAATTTGCTTGTCATCAATGCCTGCAAATCTCTGTCTCTCTCAACATAGTAGATCATCATTAGACACTAAATCCTTCAATGAGCTTGCAAAATGCTTGCATTAGATCCCTCATTAGACACTATATGTTCATCACCAGGAGCATGTAAAATGTTTGCATCAAATCCTTCATTAGCAGTCTATTCATTAGACACTTCAGGCTCAAGAACAACATGAGCTTGTATGTTTGCACCGGAAACTTGATTAGATACATCAGATTCACTCAGTTCAGTATTGATTGGGGGAGTTATAAAATAAGTAGAAATTGGTTTCATTTTCTCATAGATTCCCTACATACAAGCAGTTTTACAACACCGTCAGGTTTAACTATTGGCCAGAAATTGAAGAGTTGAATTAGATATAATCAGGGATGTGATGTGCCTACTCGTTGTGCATGCTACTTTTGCAAGCTGCGACTGTCCGTTTGCGCAAGCTCGATGCCATGCCCGTGCTGCCGCTGCTGCCTCCCACGCAGGCCAGGGTTGGATCTTCATCTTCTTGTCCTTCCGTTCGCTTGAAGCCCGGCGACCGCCCTCCAACGAGGGCGCGAGGAAGTGCTGTGTCGGTCTGTCCAGTGGCGGCTAGGTTAGGAGCGAACCAGACTAGAGGCTGGAGCGAATGAATTGGGATTTTTCCTGCTGTCGATCGATATGGGAGGCACTCGTTTGGGCCGCGAGCCTGCTATAGGGCCTGCCTTGCACTTATGTTATTGGCCCATCCAAATTGAAACATTTTTCTTCATTTTTTACATTGCCTGGTCGTGCGTTGGGACGAACAAAACTAGCATGGGCCAACATGGACGACTCAAACTAGGTGCACACATTCCAGCCACCTGAGGCGGCCGCCCATACCAGCCCCTATGGTGGCGTCGCCCCTTTTTGCATGTATGATTGGATAGTGAAAAATATTCCAGTGGCGCTTTTGATTTACCCATAGAATGGTTGAATTGCTTGTTTCTATGAACTGAGTTCGCCAATAATGTGAACGATGCCAGTCTTTTCATCCTATTGTTGATTGCTTAGATCTCAATATGCCAAAAGTAATCGCATGAAATATACAGTAAAAGCCAGTGTGATGTGTTTGGCTACAACTAGTCTGACTACATGTCCTCATATAACATATCAAGGATGTACCATCTTACCAGATTAACCATTCGACTTACCCATGCAGTGTGGGAAGAAAGAAGTATTGGGACTGCGTATCCAAGCAATTGATGCCATGGACTCCTTCGTACAACCTTGTAAGCGAAAAAGAAGTTGTAGTGTGCCTGTACAAAGATCTAGCGTAAGTTCAGTTACCTGCTACTCGGAATTTTAGTTAGGCACTTATTGCAAAATTGTTCAATAACGTTGCTTGGCTTCATTTAGTTTGCTACTGATTACATAATGCACAGCCTGTTAATCATATTGTAGACTGCGCCTATCTATGTGTTTGATACTTACTGTTAAGAATTACCTGTTTTCCTTAACTTAAATATCTACTTGTTTGCTTAACTGCTTTGCTGCTGCAATAGCGGGTTACAATGATGTTCATAACTACTTTTCAGCATCCAATTGAAACTCTTAAATTCCTTGTTTGTTTAACTGGTTTGCTGTTATAACTCCCAGTTGAGATGTTTTGCTAACTTCCACTTTTTCGAATCCAATCGGAACTTTAATGGCAAAACAGGTTAGCCCAAGATCAAAGAGCGAGGTCCCCATGGACATTGCATCATCCCACAACAGTGGCACCGGCCCAATCGTGCATTATGAATTGCCAACTGTTGATGCTCTAGAGGCTAAACTAGTGGTAGAAAGAGATTCTGCTTCTGCACTTAGAGATGAAGTTGACATGTTGAGGAAGCAAACAGCACAATCACAAGAAGTACTCAAGACAACCATTAAATATTTGGTGGATTTCAAAATGAAGAAAGCTAAAACTGACCAGATTGTTAAGGTCCTGAAGGAAAAAAGGAAATTAAATTCCTACTTGGTAAATCATAGGTGAAATGTTCTTCCCATAGTTGAATAAGCTTTGTGTTGTCTGTTCATGTAATCAATCAAACCATTTGTTTTAGAGATCATGTAATAATTTTTTTTGTTTTTTTGTTTGTAATTTTATTTGACCACAAGTCTGTATTAATTGATAAGACTCGGAGACATTTCATTTGGATTGCTGTGCCAGACCTACAAATATGCCAATTGGGCTGAATGTGCATTCAGCAATAGTAGTATAGATGGATCATAAGTGGCACGCATCGGAAAGGGCCAAGATGCTGGCTAAAAAAGGATGCTGTTGTAGCCAAAAAAAGTACAGCGGCCTGGCTTATGTATGTTAGTTGATATTATTGATCCATATACTCTATAAGTGTTTATATGTCTATTAGTTCCGTACATTCTTGGTTGATTGACTCGGTATATGAATCTTGATACATCGCTTGTGTACATATCTAAATGGGAGTACACATTATGCTGCGTGTGACATTTGAGTTGGACATGAAGTGTTCCAAATATTCGAATTCACCTTAAACTGGATTCTAGTTTTTTGAATTTGAGTATCGACATTTGTAAACCATATTCATATATGACAGTGGAATACATCTTTGTCGTCCTTTTGAAGATATATAAAAACACATAGAATGAATTATAAAGATTCATATAGGAATACAAAATGGATTCGAATTTAGTTGCCAGGGTAAACATGGATGCTTATTGTCCCAAAATTTGAAAGAAACAGCAAAATGTCCACTCCCACATCGGCTGCCCGAAGCCAAGTGTTTGGGAGATGGAAATTACTATCTACCCATTACACGGACAATTCATCGGCCCGATTTCCACTGCTCTAAATAGGGGTAGGTTAGTAACTTCAATTAGACGTGATACGACCGTCTCTGAGCCCATTCCGACACGGTGGGTGTCAAACATGGCCAGCAAAACTCATTTGATTCAAGCTCATCCGATAGACCTCTGTTTCTCCCTCCATTCCCCATTCATACACGGTGGGCGGCAAAACACCCTCTCCTCGTCCGAAATAGATGTAGGCTAATATTTTAAATAGGGGAAGATGTGTAACTTCCATCAGACTTGACACAACCGCCCTACCTGTCAGCCCCGTTCATACACCATGGGCGCCAACCGTGGGCGGCAAAACACCCTCTCCTCGCCCAAAATAGTTACCAGCAAATATTTGGGAGATGCGAGATTACCGTCCTATCCCCAACCGACGAGACGTCCAAATTTGAAACGGGGGATAAGTTCATAACTTTCCCATATTTCAGACAGGCGCGTCCCAAAAACATGGTTCCCCGTACCTCTCCCTCCAGTTTCCCATTCATACACCGTGCGCGCTAGAACACCCCATTCCCACACCAGCCTCCGTTCGCCACCCATCCATCGCCGCCGTCCTCCACCACATCCATCGCCACTGTCCTCCACCATGCCGGAGCACCTACCAAGACCGCGTCGTCCACTGCTAGAGATGGATGTTTCTCATCCATGGCGACGGACCAATAGCCTTGCATCGCGTCCTCTCGCTTCATCGGCGCCGTTGTCCTCTTTGCCGGGGCCGCTCAAACGACCTTCTCTTCCACTACAACGAGACTTATCCCCCAATGCACCCGTCTACCGTCGCAGATCTGCGTTAACGCCACCGACAGCCATCGCACCCCCGATGCCTACACGGCGCCGCAAGAGAGGTGGTACTTCTTATCTCCTCAACTTTTTGATCTCAACTAGAAAATAGATCTTAACTTGGTTACTCTACTTTCTTTTCAGCTCTTAGAATTTAGTTCTTAGTTCGAAGCAAACAATGGATGCTAAATATCATTTCTCCAGTTTGCAGCTTCAAATCTGCCATGGCACAGCCATAATACGGTTTAATTGATCATGCTTAGGGTTTAATTGATCATGTTGGTTCCGTGGTGGTTTCTTTAATAGAAATCATAGGGGAAACCCTCTTTTGCTAAAAAATATATGCTTAGAGTTTCCCCCTTTTATGATCACTATATGATCAGAATACATGCTTCGTGTCATAATAACACTGCTCCACCTATCAAGCTAAAGAAGCTTAGTTGTTCAAATACGAATTTGACATTATTAAAACAGAGTTGTTTAATTGGTCAGCTAAATGTTCCTAAATTAGTTTCAAAAAAGCATGTTTGCCGCTCGGGTGTGTATCTCTGTGTGTGGTCTGGTCAGCACGGTTGGGGAGGTGAACTTTGCATATGCAGGGGTTTATAGGGAGACACTCTCCGAGTTGAAACTGCAATGCATTCCATAGATAATCTGACTACTTTTTATGTTTTCATGAATCTTAGATTCTGAACAGCATCATAATGATTATGAGCTTGTGCGCATGAAAAGAATAAAGCAGAACAATGCCATGGCTGTCAAACTTGGTATTAAGGGACTGAAATCAAGTCTGGATGCAATGCAATGCAAACACTCTCCACCTACAGATTCATGCTCAGAATATGATCCTAACAGTGATTCTGAGCTAGAGGGAGACCTAAGTCAATGTAGCTCCCTAGTGGAGGAGTCAGAGGAAGATGCCCTATCTTATTCACCCATCAAGGTACTTGCTCTAACTTTCCAAGGTTACATTGCTCGCACATATCTTGCAACTGATGCTTTGCATTGCTTCTACTTTGTTGAACTACCATTAGCTTAGTTTACACATCGTGTCTGTGAATACGCCCTGCCTATCCATTTTCAGTACATATTCCATCTGTCATCATACCTTATTTATCCATTCAAATGATGTTCTTGTGTATCAGACGTTCAAAAGGAAGAGGGAGATTGCTGATCGTGGAGGAGTGCAAGCAAAGTATTTGGAAAAGGTAGTGGCACCTGATAAATCAAATAGCCCATTAGGTGTAGTTGCAATATCACCTGACCCACAAAATACCCCAACTCTAGCAGACTCTAGCTCTACTACACTGGTCATTTCTAATGCCCCAACTCAGCAGACCCCAACTGCAGCAAATGGTATGATTATGCCAGTTGACATAGCACCAGCTGTACGACGCAAAACCCCCATTCTAGCAAAGAGTACACCAAATCCCGTTGCCAAATCCCTTTTCGAACTAGAGAGAGAGCCCCAATTGCAGCAAATAGGACCCCTGTTCCATTTCTTCCCAGTTTAGAAGACGAAGCTTATGTTGTTGTCAGGAACTTTGTGCGCATCTTTCCTTCATGGAAAGATTATACCGCAGACACAGAACAATTTCCAGTCTTCCTCCGCAACTTACGCATAAGTAATGTACTAATGTTATTCATGGTCATTACTGCATATGTTTCTGCTGACAGAAGACACGAGATTTCATTCTTTTATATAGGCAAGGCGCAAACTGGATTGTGATGACGAGCAAGGGTTGGTTGCGCTTGTCAAGCAGTCATTGATGAAGTATCGTTCCTACCTGAGGCAAGCGCACTTCGATGGCACGCCTCTGAACGAAATTTCTGTTAAGTCTCTGGTGCTACATTTATCCGACGGTGACTGGAATAATCTTGTTACACATTGGTCTCGGCTGCAGCGTAAGGTACTGTCTATGATACCACATCACAATTTGAATTACATTTCTGCATTTGCCTTAATGTCTCACTTGTATGAAAACTGTTAGCAAAAGAACACTCATTATCAAGGGACCACAGAATCTCGCAACTATACTGCACACTACATTGCTCTTCTGAGTACCTCCTGCCCTGTATGACCATACTTACTTTCATAGTTGTTTGATTATGTAGCATCATTGCACATGTTAGCCTCGTAATCATCCATTTGGTGGACATTATAAGATCCGTATGGACTCTTACATAAATTTAGAATCAACCCAATGCTTTTGAAGAGGTTTAGCTCTGCAGTCCTCTTGTAAGGACTGAATGTGGTCTATCACTGTACTTACATTAACAACTACTCCCTCTGTCCCATAATATAAGAACATTTTGTACAGTACACCGGTGTTCAAAACACTCTTGTATTATGGGAAGAGGGATTGGTTCATTTTGTAGCATTCTGCATCTTATCTCCCTCGCCCACCATTTACTAAAAAAGATCAGATCTATATTTAATCTTACCAACAAGTAGAATACACAGACAATGCCAGTGCAGAAGTGTAGCCCATTGCTCTTGTCAGTACATTTTGTCCTGTAATGTTTGTACTTCCAGGGATTGGTAGTTGATTATGTAGCATCAATCTGCATCATATCTTCATTATCCTCTATCCCTTCCAGTATTATCATATCTATAATTACTCTCTACAAAATGTAGAGTACAGGCAATGCTTATGAAGAAGATTCTGTGCTGAAATTCTTGAGTTATCCTTCCCTTGCCATGGAGAAGGGCATTATAAAGCCGGTGTTAACTGTTAATGTAAGTCTGTCCTTCTAAAGCCTTTATCCTCAACTGCTGTTTAATTTGCTCATACTCCCTATCGTTTACTGCTGTTTAGTTTGCTGTTTCTACCAAAATGCATGTTCATAAGAACCGTAAGTTCTAAGTTTTACTTGTAAAACCAAATTCCTTATTCATACCATGCACATTACTTAATACTCCCTATATGTATGCTTGTTTTTGTGGATCTATAATCCAGTGTGTGGTGAAGCAGCCCATGTTTGCACCTTGTCATCTCCTGTTTTATCTTAATGACGTGGCTGATGATATGAACAACATGCCATGCACATTATCCAAAATAGATACAATGATTTTCTTTGCCCTTCATCTATGCTTGTTATGTTGACATGGTAATCCAGTAGTGTGGTGAAGCTCCCCGCATTATGAACAATGCCAAATTATGCTATTGATATTTTGAACATACTCTTTATTTTCTAATTTGAAATTGGATAGAATTGATAGAACAGTTATCATCTTTGTTTATACACGTGCAAAACCTGTCATCTCTCTGCTTTGTTTTAGGGTGATATGCCTGATGGCATGCACAAGTCTGCTGAAGGCTGTGAGACAAACCGAACATATATTGCAGCAAAGAAGGCAAAACATCTTGAAGATAGCGAGACAACCCCAAAGTCTTGTCTTGATGCAGTGTTCAATTTACTTGAGACTAACAGTCAGACAAGCTCATAGAATTCGTTGTCTGAATCAGTTCGACTTCTTCAGTCCCAAGTTCTAGCAGAAAGGCATTCTGCAACTCAACTTCGACTTGAAGTCCTATCTCTAAGAAAGATTGCGGAGAACACCAATGAGAACCTCATCGCTAAACAGCTACACCTGGAAGCTATGACCGACATGCTAGGTCGGTCTCACAGCCTTGCTCAGCAGCTTGCGCAGCAGTTCCCTCGCAAGGCTAACCTTTCTTGAACTGTCTTGTAAGTGGTCTCGGTTCAGTATTATTTTGTTACGCTGCAATGGTGCCCAGTTTTTGTAATCTACTTCTTCGTTGCGCTTTATGATCACTGGTGGCGAACTTTGATGCCCAATGGATGTAATATACCTTAAATCCTTTATTGTGTAGTGTAGGTTTGTTCTTAATTCCTACTAGTTACGCAGCAGACCGAAATGAACCCCGGCCCATGATTGTGCGAATCAAATCACGGGCTTTTAACAGACCAAAATTGTCTGGGTCCTTATTTGGCCCAATCAGATATCGGCTGCGAGCAGGCCGGATGCAAACCGGGCCGTAGTTAGGCCCAATTATATGACTGGCTTTTAACAGGCCGAATTTAATATAGGGTCGAAATGTTAAATGGGCCCTTAACATGCCAAAACTAATATCAGGCCGAATTACTAAGTGGGCCTTTAGCAAGTGGGCCCAAAAGTATAGTGTCCAGTTGACGGGCCAAATATGATATGGGCCATAATTGAGCCCAAAGCCTCTTAAAGGGCCGGACCAGATCTGGGCCGTAATTTGGCCCAGAACGTGGTAGGCTTTTAACGGGCCGGATCTCATATGGGCCACTATTAGGCCCGGAGCCTGGCAGGCCATTAATGGACCGGATCAAATATGGGCCGACATTTGGCCCAAAACATGGCAGCCAGTTAATGGGCCGGCCTACTAGGGTCCTCAAAATCTTGTGGGCCTACAGCTGGGCCAGCCCATTAATGTCGGCGAAATCTCGTGGGCCTTTAGCTGGGCCGGCCCATTATGACCCGCAATAATCTTGTGGGCCTTTACCTGGGCCGGCCCATTATGGCACAAAAAAATCTCGTGGGCCTTTACCTGGGCTGGCCCATTATGGCCCACAAAATCTTGTGGGCCTTTATCTGGGCCAGCCCATTATGGTCCGCAAAATTTCGTGGGCCTTTAGCCGGGCCAACCCATTATGGTCCGCAAAATCTTATGGTCCTCTAGTTGGGCCGGCCCATTTAAACTTGTTGGGCCATGCCACGTGTCGACGTATCATATGCACCTTCTGTCTAGTGAGTGGATGACATCTGTCCCGACGATGAGCCGACACGTGTTTCCTCTAGCCAATGATCATTTTACACGTGGAAAATCCCCATTGGTCGGGGCTGTTAACGGGTTATCGGATCCAAAACCCGACCCGATAGCTTAACGGCGTTCCATTACGATGGATGCCACGTGTCGGTCACCCTTGATGAAAGAACTTCTGTGACGCACGATTTATCGTCATGGAAGTGGACACTTCCGTGATGATAATTTTGGTAATGTCGTGGAACACTTCTACGACAACACATGTATGACTATCTTGATTCTGTCATAAATTTGTCATGGATGTACATGCATGACAAAAAAAGCGACCTACTGTGACAAATACGTATCATCACGGAAGTGTAATTCTTTTGTAGTGGCTACAGTGACTAATCTGCATCGTCTGAGTTTGATCCAACGGTCATGCTGCGCGGAGACATGGACATGCCCATGTAGAGGACACCTAAACACCACCGAAGTCCCTCCGCTTCTTAAGGCGCATGATGTTGGCGATGCAGGGTGCAACCGCCCGCAGAGCCCGCTCCCGGTCGACGGGAGACAGCTCTTCGAAGACGGCGTCCAATGGCATGCATGGATTCCAGTGACGGAGCCCTGAGAAGATTCGCCCGACAACGGTGATGGCAGCCCGCAACCCCTCCTTGTCCGGCTCGGCCCCCACCATCGCGCGGAGACGGCTCAGCACCTCAAAGATATAGGTGAAGAAGGAGACCAGGCAGGAAGCCGCAGCTCGTTGAAGTCGACGGGGTGGTCGAACGTGTTTAGCCCGACGGCCGGCATGGTCGCGCTAGCACAATGGTAGGCATCGCGCAGCCGCAACACGTGTGTGGAAACTTGGTCCACCAAGTGGCTGAGGTGAACCTGGACCTCGTCACGATCGGCCAACTCGCGCTCCAACCGGCTCCCTTGACGGCCTATCGTATCTCCCGCTTTCTGCAGGAACGCTGCCGATTCCTTGAGCATCTTTGTGGTGACGCTTGCAGCCTTTGAAGTTCCGTGAACTCCCACTCATAATGGAGGAGCATGGCACTCCTCTCCTCCTTGAGCTCATGGAGCTCCACGTCCTTGGCCCTGAGCTCTCCATCCTTGGCCTGGAGCTCCTGTGTCAGGCACCTCACCTCAGACTTCGTGATTTGATGCGTCCCCATGGCACCAGGTAGAAGCAATGGGTAGAGGAAGCAAAGGGGGCGAAACGGATGAAAGGCAATGCAATCTACGGGAAGGCGGAGGGAGCTAGCCGAGGAGCTGGGAATCTTTTGGTTTTCACCATGGGAAAACACGAGTCGACAACTTCTCACATCAGGGAGCAGTAGGTTTTACAGGTGGAGTCATCATGACTAATTGCTGCCGCCCTTGCTCCCGTCAATCAAAAAATTTAAAATCCTGCCGCGCCTGCTCCCATCAATCAATAAATTAAAAATCCTACCACACCCAAACACCAGAGCAATGCCACGGTGGGTATTTAAATTTACCTACCGGCAAGGAGATAAAAAAGGGGTGAAAAAACAATTGTGGCGGCGGCGTAGCTAATCGGTCGCACTTGCCCTACTAGCTAGCCACTGTGCTTCACTGATGTACTCGGCGGGAAAGGTGGTCTTTCGTGATTTGACGACTCATTTACTTGCTTCGACGCTACGACCGAGGAGGACCCATAAAATGATGTAGGGTAGAACCCTAATCGCGCGATCTTTCACGAAAGGAGCGGATCCCTCGAAGAACATGAGGAACACAAAGAGGGAAACAAGGAAAATCACAAGGGGACACACAAGAGGAACAGTCAAACTAACAAGAACAAGTCACACATGTGCTAGATCCTCGGATACATAGAACGATACACGGTCCACGGACAACTAAGGATACACGGTTCTTCTCCGTGAGGAGGTCTTGATGTTCTTCCCTAAAGAGGGGTCTTGAATCTGCTTGGGGGATCTTCTCCGGTGGAGGCTCGAATCTCCGAGGAGAAGGTAACCAACTGGATGAGCAAAGCTCTGACACAAAATATGAGCTATTCCTTTGCTAACCCTAAAACGTAGGTGGAGGGGGAGTATATATAGTCTAAGGGGCGAAGGGGTACATGGGCCACGGCCCAGATGCGCTGCACGCAGGCAGGGGGGCGGATGTCCGGGCCTTCCCGAGATGCCGAATGTCCGGGCGCTGGGGCCGGATGTCGGGCTGGCAGGGTCCAACCTTGTTGCTCTGTGGAATGGCGGGGTCTGGATTTCCGGCCTGGAGGCCGGATGTCCGGGGGCTCGGGACGCGCCGGATGTCCGGGCTGGTCGTTGGATGTCCGGGCCTTGTAGACTTGGCTGCTGGCTCCTTGCTGCTGGTGATACGTCCAGGGGGCAGATGTCCTGGTCCTGGAAGCTATCTCCGTCTTCTTCCGTCGTCGCTTCCATGCTTCCCTCGCGGATGGTGTAGTTGTTCCTTGGCGCTTGCACTCCTCCTCGTTGTCCATAGTGTTCCGACAATACCTATGCATGCACACGAGAGGGGTGTCAAGTAGTATACCATCCTCGAAGGGGTCAAGTGAGCACGTGTAAAGGAGATGATTCACCTTTATGTATGTGAAGTAGATGCCGCACGTGTCACTTGCCAAATGGACTCTTGACATGGTGATGTCCATAGGATGCTCCGCATCATCTCCCCTCCCTTGGTAAAGATCCGATCTCGGATCGAAATCCAAATCACCATGGGAAAGAGATGGTGTCGCCGTGTAGGAGTGGTCGATCACCAAGTTCTCGTCATCTTGAAGCTCGAAATGGGCACTCTCCAATGTCGCACCATCTTGGGATTCCTTCAAAAGTAGCAAAGACAACAAACACTTGGAAAAACAAATGTGGTTAGCATTAGTGCAAAACCAAGCATTCAAGAGGTGATTCACCAAACAAGTGTCGTCATCATGCAAAGCATATGGCATGAAAAGGAATGTGACATGAGATGTAAGCATATCAATCGAGCACAAGAAAAGAAATCGTGTGGAGAATAATGTGAATGTGAGGTAGTAATGCATATATGTGTGACAAGAGAAGAAGCATCTACCTCAAGTTCATAGCAAGCATGGGCAAATTGCTCAATGAAAGGTCTATGGTAGGCATAAGAAGTATTCACAACACCAAATAAAATGAAGTGTCTAAAAACATGGGTCAAGTGCAAGACAATCCAAGCATAATGTGCATTCGGTGTAGTGAATATCGTGTGGCACTCAATACAATGGAAAGAGTAATTGTTCATCATGTGTGAGGCAATCAAGGCAAGCATGTAGCAGTCAATTGGACATGGCATATGTGAAGTGATGACATTGTTGCAACCAAACATATGATAGGAGCAAGTAATCCAAGAATTGGATGCAACACACAAGGCATACATACCATGATGCATGTAACGGTGAAAATGACAAGTCGAAGCAAGATCTCTAACATGTGTGCAATCAAGTGGTCCAAGATGAATAATAAGTCTCATGGTGCAAGCAACACAAGTAGTATGATCCGTCATATCCATGCTCATGGTTTGGGGGTTCTCAAAAGAGAAGGATATCACCTTGAAAGCATGTTCCTATGCGTCCTTCACAATGCCGAAGTGGTATGAAAGGTGGTGTAGAAGCGAGTCATTGTCGAATGTATGCGGCTCGCTATCAAGAGCTCGAATTGTCAACTCACGTGAAGTGGAAGTCAACACAAAGTCCAAGTATCCTACACATGCACACAAGAAAGCAAAGAATGTATGCGCATGGTAAATAAACACATCATCCATCATGATGGTTCTCTTGTTTTCCACATAACCATTAGAAGCACAATTTCATGAATAATATGATGCAACAATGGCTATATTCATGGCACTAGGTATATGGTGCAAAGAGGTAAGACAAGCATGCTTCATAAGGAATATGTCAAAATCTCCAAATATATGTGAGAATGCTATGGGGGCAAACTCATTATCAAGACTAAAGGCATAATTGCACTCAATACATGGCAAATCATCTAGCATGAGAGAGGCAACATATGGAGAGATATGACAAGAAGCAATAACAATCATGTCGTGCAAACTAGCACTACAAAAAAAATACACTTCCGTGATGATACATGTTTTTCACAGTAGGTCGCTTTTTTGTCATGCATGTACATCCATGACAAATTTATGACAGAATCAAGATAGTCATACCTGTGCTGTCGTGGAAGTGTTCCATGACATTACCAAAATTATCATCACGGAAGTGTCCACTTCCATGACGATGAATCGCGCGTCACAGAAGTGCTTTTGTCAAGGGTGACCGACGTGGCATCCACCGTAATGGAACGCCGTTAAGCTATCGGGTCAGGTTTTGGATCCGATAACCCATTAACAGCCCCGACCAATGGGGATTTTCCACGTGTAAAATCATCATTGGCTGGAGGAAACACGTGTCGGCTCATCATTGGGACAGATGTCAACCACTCATTGCACGGAAGACGCCTATGATACGTCGACATGTGGCACGACCCAACAGAGGCCCATTCCTGTGAAAAGGCCGGCCCATTTGACTTGGTCAAAAGGTGGCGGGCCGGCCCATGGAAAGCCTGTTGACGGCCTGTTCGCATATAGCCCATTTACAACCCGCTAACCCAAGGCCCATTATGCCCTATCCGAATTAGGCCCAGTAGCGTCATCTGGGCCATCTAATATGATTCCAGCCTGTTTTCACTTCTGGCCCATGTATGGCCCATGACGTCTTTCGGCCCATATGAGGCCTTATGTAACTCTTGGCCTATTAATGGCCCGTGGTGAAACTGGCCCGTAATGAACAGTGTATCACTTTATACCCATTAAAGGCCCGTTATTCCTTTGGGCCATTTCTAGCCCATGTTATCTTTCGGCCTTCTCAGAGCCCATTTATTCTTGGGCTCATTTCCAGCATTCGTTTACTTATGGCCCGTTACTGTCATTTTCTGCTTGTGGGCCAAATTCAGCCCGTGGTTATAGTCGGCCCATTTGTGGTCCATTAATTCGTTGGGCCGTTTTCATAGCGTCATCAAATACGGCCTACTAACGATGGCCCGTTATGGTCGGCCCATGAACGGACGATTCAACCTCTAGCCCATTTACGGCCATAATGCGGCCTGTTATTGGCCCATGTTTGGCCAATCGATCATACGGCCCGTATAAGGCCCATTGATGATACGGCCCGTAGAAGACCCATTGTTTCTACGGCCCGTAGAAGGCCTACTGTTTCTACGGCCCATAGAAGGCCCACTGTTCTACGGCCCGTAGGAGGCCCAGTTTCACTACAGTAAATATTAGCCCATGGTTATTGTGGCCTAGTTTTAAAAAATAGGTTATTGCAGCCACTAGTTAACCGCGGAAAAAGAACTGCAATTACTACAAGCAAACAAATAAACACGACAACAAGGAAATAAATAAGCAAGCAACTAACGCTAGGCTATCACGGCTATTACACATATTACATCCACTGGGCATCAAAGTTCGCCACCAGTGCAAATATAGGGAACAAAGCAGCATATCATATACACTGGCCGTCAAAATTGCCCACCAGTGCAAATAAACGCGGCAGCAAAACAAGAGCATAACTGAAACAACTTCAGAAGAGCTCAAGAAACGTTATCCTGGGTATCCACCATGTTGGCAATAAGGTTAGCAAGCTGATTAGCTTTGTCCTGTTTGGCGCTAAAATCCTTCAAAGCTTGTTGTTGCACCAGAAAGTATGCATCTGAATGCCTGAGGGACTTCCGCAATCCTTCCGCTTCTTGTCGCAGCACAGCTGATCGATGTCTTTCAGCTTGTAGTCGAGACTCAGGAAACCGAACTGATTCAGACAGTGAGTTTGAATAGCTTGTGCAAGCGGTAGTGGCCAGTAACTCCAACACTAAACCAAGACAGGATGTGTCACTATCCTGAACCTTATCTGCATTACTTCCTTTACCGTTGCTTAATAAGGCACTCTTCCCCAATATTCTATCAGCATTCTAAAAGAAGAAATAAGCAGACACATAACAAGTTTAGCATGTACTAGTATATGAAACTCATTTCGGTGAACCAGTTCATTAGTAAGGTGGACATGATTAACCTACCAAGTCTTCTATTGCCAAGTACTAGTACATAATGAAAGCATCAAACAAACATATATCTATCTCCTATGGTAGCAATGGAATCTTAAATTAGAACATTTGTTCTTCAGGTTTAGGAACTTATTCTTCATGAACAGAGTACAGTAAGACGCAAGAATATAATACTTAAAACTAGAAAATGAGCTCATAGACATTACCACATTCTTGGTTTGGGACCAGTACAGAACAAGGCATTCCCAGTCATCGTCCAATAAATGTGTCTCAGGAGAACGTAAGGGAATTTGATGAGTTTCTTTGCGGGTGAAGTACGTTTTCTTCAGGTAATTCCAATACTGCCACCAAGCATTCTTGAAGATAGTAGAGGTATTAGCACAGGTTACCTCATCCTGAGTTTCCCAATCGGTCCTTCTCTATAGAGAAAAATGGGAAAATTTGCTGTATTATAACCATCATGGAGGTAGGATGTATGGTACGAAGCAAAGTAATTGCCATGAATAATATTACTTACACATAACTCCTAGACAAACACCTACAACTGGCATTTTCCTTCATCTTCAGTATAATATATCCAAGATGGGAAGATATGCACATACAATTTAACAACATCAAATGTGATAGATGCTAAACTACGACTAGCTGGTTGTGCTTCCTCCACAGGAATAGGCGTACTAACTGGCGGAGTCGGGGTTCACCGTGATAGTACTGGCCCTATGGGCACTGGAGCTGCCTTACTAACTGCTCTTGTTTGGGAGCTCTGTGGTGGAGATGGTGCTGTGTCAACAGGAATTGGGTTACTATCGGCTGGGGTTGGGGTTAGATTGGGTGAAGCTGGTTCTCTGTCCATCGTAGTAGGGGTACAATCTGCGAGAGTTTGGGTTATGTGTGGTAGGGCTAGTTCTTGTTCATGTACAACCGGGGTGCTATCTCCACCAAGAGATAGCACTGTTTTATTTGAAGACCGTGTTTTTAGTCCGCTAGATACTGGCATCACCCGCTCCAATTCAAATGGCTGATAAACAGGAAACATAGTTGAATGTACAGACATTGTATGAGAGACAGATGCAATAGATAGTGTGGAAAAAAGAGGGCATGAAATAGTTGACATGTATATTGTTTAACTAAAATGGATAGCATGACATAATTTCACATATATGATGTCTATCTAAACTGGATAGCATAGCATAACATAATTCAAAGATATGATGAATAACTAAACAGGATCGCATGACATAATTCACCTACATGTTATCTAAGTAATTAGGATCGCATCATTTAATTCACCCGTGTGATTTATATGCTAAACAGAGGGCATTCGATATGATGTCTGAACTAAGAACATGGTGTTGAATATACTGTATATGATGTCTAAACTATGCAATGCAAGACACCATATGCATGATATGAGCAGTATAACCGTGCCAAGTTAGAGCATACACCTCAGTGGGGGAATAGGACTGGTCATCTGTCTCTGAATCCATCTCCGAGGAGCTATCGGGACCCAACAAGAGATTTGCTTCAACAGGTAGCGCTGTCTGCTCTGAAGGCCTTGTTTTCACTCCAGATTTTTTCCATCTCCCACCCAAATGGCTGATTCATAGGAAGAGTAGTTTAATGTACAAACATTGTCGACAAATGGAAATGTAATGAAGAAAAGGATGGGCAAGATATCATTCAAATATATGATGCATGGTTAAACAGGATGGCATTGCACATTTCACATATATTATGGCTGGCTAAAAGACATGAGACTGCATAATTCCCATATATGATATAGAAACTAAACATGTGGCATTACAAAACATGTCTAAACTAAGCAGATGACAGATATGATGTTAAAAGTAGGCACTGCAAGGCAACATATGCATGATATGACTAACATCATCATGCCAAGGTAGAGCAAACACCTTGGGGGGGGGGGTAAATAGGAGTGGTCAGCGGCGTCCGAATCCGCCTCAGAACAGATATCTTCCTCTGGATTACAATCTGGAGAGGGGTGGGGAGGGTTTGCCATTGAACCCACCATGGAGAGATGTTTGCATGACATTGTATTGCCGTGCAAAACTCTTCTCTTTTTCTCTACATGTTCAGCATGACTGTGTACAATATCTGACATGCATACGAAAAAAATATGGTGAGATTATGTAAGGAGAGCATGCAAAAATTTAGAGTGATGGTAACAACCAATGGATCAATGTTTTTCCGTTGAACCAAAATAGCCCTAATGGATCGACGTGAATGTATAGTAATAAGTGATGCAACAAGTGTACAACCTCTTTGCCGTAGCCGTGTCGACCTCAGCATCATTGGGTTGGTCGCTGAAGCAGTGGAGGAAGATCTGAGGAATTAGTAGACAGCGTCCAGGGCACTGCTCTGTTGTGACGGATCGTTCTGTCGTTGGAGCAGCTCCGGTGAGCCGTCAGACGTCAAGGCTGAAGCAGCACAAGACAGACATTGTCAATCTCAAGTGGGATTCTAATAGCATCTCCAATAGATGATGTAAAATTAACATCACCAAAAACCACCTGACTACAATAGATGAGGTAAAAACTGTTGACTCTGAACTTAACTGTCGAAACTAAAATTTACTGTGGAATCTGAATGCTACTGTCGAAACTGAACGCAATGGTAGCAGAGAGGCACTTGACATGTAGTTTAGGGAGGGCCTGCAGTTCATCTTCAACCTGCACCCCCCTAGCCGCCAGCCACCACCGGCCAAACCGCCGGCTGATGAAGCTATGTACCTAGGATAGGGGCATGGACCTGTCCTAAGTACCCTACCCAAGGACATCCCTAGAAGAAGTCACCTTTCAATCGACTTGGAGGTAACCCACTCCACAGATTCAAGACACTCGACCACGAAGCAATCACTCGACCAAATTCGAACCACTCGACTGCCAGGAGATCTAAAGTCACCCTGCATGCAAACGGTCGATCATTAAGTAGCTTTTATGGTCATCATAGCACTTTATTAGGGGCGTTACCAGTAACCCCCAGTCTTAATGTACTTTAAACCTTGCATTACTGAGGGCTGGAGGGGCCTGGCGAACTTTATATAAGCCACACCCCTCCTCAGTATCAAGGGTTGGCACCCCTGTTATTCATACACACATAATTCAGTCGACTGCCTCCGGGCACCGAGACGTAGGGCTGTTACTTCCTCCGAGAAGGGCCTGAACTCGTAATCCTCATGTGCTTACAACTCCTCCATAGCTAAGATCTAGCCTCTCCATACATACCCCCCCTACATCACTGTCAGAGTTAGAACCACGACAGTTGGCGCCCACCATGGGGCTAGGAGTCTTAGCGCCTAGTTTGAGAAGTTGCGATTTTTTCCGATCTCCTTGATCATGGTTTCGAGCGGAGCTTTGGTGGAGGGCCACGAGATCCGTCTCGGCGCGCTCACGTTCATCACCGATGACTCCGCTTGGCTTCAGGAGGCTCCACTCGACGTCGACGCGCTCCCCGTCCGCGGGGCGACGCACTTTCGCGCATGCGTCCATGGTGTCCTCCTGCGGCAGCCGTCGACCCAGTATCGGTCGGCTCCCGTGGCATCTCCCCGCCCTGTTTCTCGCCGGCGCAAGCGCTCCGGTCGGTCGAGGCTTCAGAGGTGGGTGAGGCATGTGGTGGCCCGCCAGTCGGCCACCCCACAAGTCGCGGCAATGGAGCCCGACGAATCCCTCTACGGCCTGTTCGACCTGTCGACTGGCTCCACAGAGACAGCATCCGAATGCGACAGCAGTGACCCAGCTGCAGAGGTTCTGATGATCGATGGGCCACACAGTCCTCCCGGTTTCCCCCACGGTGACGGAGGCGCAGATGGGGGCGACCCGTCGTGTCCTCACGAGGAGTATCTCCCCGAGCCTCTCATGTCGTTGCAGCGGGAGGAACTTCGCCGCCGGAACATGGATGCACTCCACACTCCTATCGTTGGAGAAACCCCCGAGGCCCGAGCCTTGGAGGACGCGCGCTTGGCTAACTTGGCCGAGCGCACTCGACTGGAGAATCTCCAGCGAATACTCGACGGGCGAGCGCGTCAACGGGCTCCAGAATCCAGTCGACGTCAACTCTTTCCGCCCCCGCAGGTATATTGAACTTTGATTCAGAATTTGGCAGCTGCGGCCCGTATAGCAGAGTCGATTCAGCCCTCCCAGTCAGAGGCTGGCAGAGGCTTGTTGCAAATCAGAGCGTTGCTCCGGGCAACGGGAGACCAGAAATCCGCTGTTTCTCAGTCGCAGAAAAGGATCCACAGTCGATCCGTTGCAGCGGATACAGTCCAGTCGGCTCACAGTCCAAGATCGCCTCCGAGGCGTGAGGGACGTGGAGACCGGCGTGATCAGTACGGAAGGAATGAGCAGTATGATCACCGATTTGATCATGATGATCGATGTCGAGTGCCAACCCCTCCCCCGAGGAGTGGATCATATGTGCCTCGACAGCAGGTGGACAGACGCCCTCATAGTGTTGGGCGGAGAATTACAGTCAACCCCAGGGAACCAGGCTTTGATGTGAGATCCATTCTCGTTCAAGGTTTGGTCGACAGGAATAGAGCTCACCGAGAAGGCCACGACAGAGATGCGCCTACCAGTAGTAGAGTACATGTTTTAGGGCCAGAGTATTTCAGTCGAGCCATCAGAGCCGCTGTAATTCCTCTGAACTTCAGGTTGGCGACTGGAGTTAGTAAGTTCACCGGTGAGTCCAAGCCCGATACTTGGCTCGAAGATTACTGAGTGGCTGTCCAGATTGGTGGTGGGAACGATGAGGTAGCCATGAAGCACCTGCCTCTCATGTTAGAAGGCTCGGCCAGAGCGTGGCTGAATCAGTTAGCACCCAGCAGCATTTACACTTGGGAGGATCTCTCCCGAGTGTTTGTCACCACATTTGAAGGAACATGCAAGCGACCTGCAGGCCTTACGGAATTGTGGTCTTGCGTGCAGAAACCGAATGATACTCTGAGGGATTATATCCAGAGGTGGATCACATTGCATCACACAGTTGAAAATGTACCAGATCATCAAGCAGTTTGTGCCTGAAAATGTAAAGAAGGCGTTAAGTACAGAGAATTGAATCTGAAGTTCGGTCGAACCGGAGAGATGTCTCTAAATCGGATGATGGAGATTGCCACCAAATATGCTAATGGTGAAGATGAGGATCGGCTCCGGAGTGGCAAGCATAAAGCGGTCGCCCAAGAAACCGGAGGAAATTCCAGTCGGAAACAGAAGAGGAAAGCCGAGCCAGCCGCTCCTGGGGAGGCCCTGGCCGTAACCCAGGGAAAATTTAAGGGAAAACCCAAAGGACGTTGGAACCCCAAGAAAGTTAAAGACCAAGATGGAAATGATGTTTTGGATCTACCGTGTCACATCCACACCAAGAAAGATGAAGAGGGTAAACTCATTTACCCAAAGCATACCACTCGACAGTGTCGGCTTCTGATCCAGCAGTTTCAGGGCAAGCAGTCCAAAGATAAGGAAAAGGAGTCGGACAAAGTTGAGGACAAGGAAGATAGTGACGATGGGTACACCCAGGTTAATTCCACCCTGATGATTTTTGCTGATGTTGAGAGCAAAAGTCGACTGAAGGTTATTAACTGTGAGGTAAATATGGTTGCTCCGGCAACACCCAATTATCTGAAGTGGTCCCAGACTACCATCACATTCGACCAGTCTGATCACCCTACGCACATTGCCACCCCTGGGAGGCAAGCTCTGGTGGTCGACCCAGTTGTTGAAGGCACTCGAGTGACCAAAGTCCTGATGGATGGAGGCAGCGGTTTGAACATACTGTATGCAGAAACATTGAAAGGGATGGGCATTCCGATGTCCAGGCTCAGCACCAGTAACATGAGTTTCCATGGAGTCATTCCTGGGAAGAAAGCCGAGTCACTCAGCCAAATTGCTCTTGATGTGGTTTTTGGTGATTCCAAGAATTACCGCAAGGAAAAGTTGACATTCGAAGTTGTGGATTTCCAAAGTGCTTATCACGCTATTTTGGGCAGGCCAGCTTATGCATGCTTCATGGCTCGACCATGTTATGTGTATCTCAAATTGAAGATGCCTGGTCCCAAAGGTGTGATCACTGTTACAGGCAATCGGAAGAAAGCAGAAGAGTGTTTTCAGAAAGGCTCAACGATTGCTGACGCTCAGATGGCGGTGGTCGAGCTGCAAGAGTATCAGAAGACTGCAGATCTGAGTGAGTTGCTACGAGCTAAGAAGCCTGCTTCAGAATCAGCTTTTCAGTCGTCCGGTGAAACGAAGGCAGTTCACATTCACCCGACCGATCCAAACGCTGCTCCGACTCACATCTCAACGACGGTTGACTCGAAATAGGAAGAAGCGCTCATCCAGTTCCTCCGTGAGAACTGGGACATCTTCGCATGGAAGCCTGCTGACATGCTTGGAGTTCCCAAGGGGCTGGCTGAGCACCGTCTACGAGTCGACCCAAAATTTAAACCTGTGAAAGAACATCTTCGACGTTCCACCGTCCAGAAGAGGAAGGCCATTGGCGAGGAGGTGGCTCGGCTCTTAGCAGCGGAGTTCATCCGAGAAATTTACCACTCCGAGTGGCTTGCCAATGTTGTCATGGTCCCCAAGAAGGACAAGTCACTTTGCATGTGCATTGATTTCAAGCATATCAATCGGGCCTGCCCGAAAGATCATTTTCCTCTCCCCCGCATCGACCAGATAGTCGACTCGACTGTGGGATGTGAGCGTTTGTCTTTCCTAGATGCCTATTCCGGGTACCATCAGATCCATCTGTACGGGCCCGACGAGATCAAAACAGCTTTCATCACTCCATTCGGGTGCTTCTGTTATGTCACCATGCCGTTTGGCCTCAAGAATGCCGGAGCCACGTTCATGAGGATGATTCAGAAGTGTTTTCTCACTCAAATCAGTCGGAATGTGGAGTCATACATGGATGATATTGTGGTCAAGTCACGGAAGGGTTCCAACCTACTGACTGACCTTGCTGAAATCTTTGCCAACCTCAGGAGGTACGATATCAAGCTCAATCTGTCAAAGTGCACGTTCGGAGTTCCAGGTGGGAAGTTACTCGGTTTTCTCGCTTCCGAACGGGGAATCGACGCCAATCCTGAAAAGATTGGTACTATACTCCGGATGAAACGTCCTGTGCGTGTGCATGACGTCCAGAAGCTTACAGGATGCTTGGCCGCTTTATGTCGATTCATCTCTTGCCTCGGTGAAAAGGCATTGCCTCTTTACCGACTAATGAAGAAGTCCGACAAGTTCGAGTGGACTCCAGAAGCTGATGCAGCGTTTATAGAGCTCAAAGCTCTGCTCTCCACCCAGCCGGTGCTTGCTGCCCCAATCAGCAATGAGCCTTTGCTGATTTACATTGCAGCCACAGGACAAGTTGTGAGTACAGTACTTACGGTCGAGCGGGAAGAAGAAGGAAAGGCCTTCAAAGTTCAGCGCCCAGTATATTATGTTTCTGAAGTTTTGACTCCTTCAAAGCAAAGACATCCTCATTACCAGAATCTTGTATATGGGATTTATATGACCACGAAGAAGGTTGCACATTACTTCTCTGATCATTCCATTACAGTCATCAGTGACACTCGGGGACCTGTGGTCATCATGCGTCCTCTTGGACCATTGTGGCTAAAGCATACCGAGCGGGATTTTACTGGCCAAGAGCGAATGAAATGGCAAAAAAGATAGTCGACAAGTGTGAAGGGTGCCAGTTCTACTCCAACATGTTGCACAAGCCTGCATCAGCCCTGAAGACCATTCCACTCGTCTAGCCCTTTGTTGTTTGGGGACTGGACATGGTTGGCCCACTGAGAACAGGCAGGAGCGGTATCACACATGTGCTTGTGGCAGTCGACAAGTTTACCAAATGGATTGAAGCTAAGCCTATGAAGAATCTTGATGCTTCACTGCTATCAGTTTCGTCAGAGAGTTAACATTCCGATATGGAGTCCCGCATAGCATCATCACCGACAATGGGTCAAACTTTGATTCAGACAAGTTCAGAGCTTTTTGCGCCTCTCAAAGCACACGAGTCGACTACGCATCGGTCGCCCACCCCCAGTCGAATGGACAAGCAGAAAGGGCAAATGGTCTGATTCTCAAAGGACTAAAGCCTCGGCTGATGCGTGATCTCAAGAACGCAGCAGGCGCTTGGGTCGACGAGCTTCCGTCAGTTCTGTGGGGATTGAGGACCACCCCGAATCGGTCGACTGGAAGAACTCCGTTCTTTCTGGTTTACGGAGCGGAAGCAGTCCTGTCGAGTGATCTACTTCACAATGCACCCCGAGTCGAGCTTTATACCGAAGATGAAGCAGAACAAGCCCGACAAGATGCAGTCAACCTCCTATAAGAAGAAAGATAAATGGCTATGATCCGATCGACCATTTATCAGCTAGACTTGCGTCGATTCCATGCCAGAAATGTGAAGAGTCGAGCCTTCCAAGAAGGAGATTTGGTCCTCCGAGTGGATCAACAGAAACCACACAAGCTCGCTCCTACTTGGGAAGGTCCCTTCACCGTCACCAAAGTCCTCCACAATGGAGCGTATCACCTTTACAATGTCGATCGCCAGATCGATGAGCCACGAGCTTGGAATGCAGAACTGCTCCCCCCCTTTCACACTTGAATTCTCACTCGGATGAGATGTAATAAGAAAACTTATGTAGTCTATTTATCAAAGACAAGAGTGTTAAAATTTTTCCTATAATTGTTGTTGCTTTTGTTTGCGTGTGAAATTCCCCAGTGGGTGGCTTAGCTGCGAATCCGTTTCGCCTAAGTTTGTAAAAAAAAATCCTATCGAGTGGTGAGCCATACTCCCACTCGGAGGCTTAGCTGCAGCTCAGTGCTCGCCTACGTGTTTAAAAATCCTACCGAGTGGCGAGCCAGACTCCCACTCGGAGGCTTAGCTGCAGCCCAGTGCTCGCCTAAGTGTTTAAAAATCCTACCGAGTGGTGAGCCAGACTCCCACTCGGAGGCTTAGCTGCAGCCTAGTGCTCGCCTAAGTGTTTAAAAATCCTACCGAGTGGAGAGCAAACCTCCCACTCGGAGGCTTAGCTGCAGCCCAGTGCTCGCCTAAGTGTTTAAAAATCCTACCGAGTGGAGAGCAAACTTCCCACTCGGAGGCTTAGCTGCAGCCCAGT
>NC_041380.1:187755391-187762092 GCF_002162155.2 Triticum dicoccoides | reverse complement strand
CACTCGGGGGCTTAGCTGCAGTCCAGTGCTCGCCTAAGTATATAAAAATCCTACCGAGTGGTGAGCAGACCTCCCACTCGGGGGGCTTAGCTGCAGTTCAGTACTCGCCTATGTTTGAAAAAATCCTACTGAGTGGAGAGCAGACCTCCCACTTGGGGGCTTAGCTGCAGTCCAGTACTCGCCTATGTTTGAAAAAATCCTACCGAGTGGAGAGCAGACCTCCCACTCGGGGGCTTAGCTGTAGTCCGGTACTCGCCTAAGTTTTTAAAATCCTACCGAGTGGAGAGCAGACCTTCCACTCGGAGGCTTAGCTGCAGCCCAGTGCTCGCCTAAGTACGGAACACATCCCAATCCGCAAGGACGACAAGGTGCAAATCGACTGCTACCTTCTCCTTCGGAGTTGCACCACAAATACAAAGTTATTTCGAGTGAAGAACAAGTTCCACTCGACAGATAATTCATGAAGATATTCAACGATAAATCAAGTTCAGATAAGATCCAAAGGTTCTAGACTGCAGATCAAAGTACTCGAGCCTCCAGCTCGACAGAGTTTAACGGTAACAAAATCCACTCGGCATTCCGAGGCAAATTTAAAGTGAAGCATAAAAGTTTTTATTCCTCATGCGGAGGACTGGAAGGGGCGACGAACTCGTCCATGTCGATCCCGTCTGCAATGCGAGTGGCAGCAGCAATGAAAGTCTCCATGAAGTCTTGAAAGTTGTGCTTACTGGTATTGGCAACTTGGATGGCGGCCAACTTTTCTTCTCGCGCCTCCTTGCCGTGGACGCGGACCAGAGACAGAGCGACGTCAGCGCCACATCTAGTAGAAGATTTCTTCCATTCCGCCACTCGACCTGGGACTTCATTCAGTCGAGTCATCAGGGACTCGAGGTCATTCTGAAGCGTCGTCCTAGGCCAGAGCGACGTGTCGATCCGTGACATCGCAACCTTCAACCGAGCAAGATAGTCAACAACGCCGGCAACACGAGATTCTAGTCGGAGCACGTTCATAGCAGCCTCGTCCTTCACTGGAGAATTGATGGGGTCCAAGTCTGTCTCCACTCGACTGGTCTCCTCTTCGAAGTTCTGGCAGAATTCTGTAAACACAATTCAAGGATAAGTCAGTGGCTCTATGCAGATTTGGTAACTGCAAGTCAGTCGGGCCGGAGTAATTACCCTCGAGCATGACGAACAGCTTCTTGGCGAGTCCACCGAGATAAGCCTCTAGATCGTTCCTCTTCCCCGACAATTCACTTGCCTTGTCATTCAGAGCTATATTGCCATTCTTCAGACGGCTAGCCTCTCGATTAGCCGTGTCGAGAGCTTCGTTTTGTTCAGGGCCTCCTTCTGCGCTTCGGCAAGGTCTTGATCCTTCTTCTTCAGAGCCTCCTCCATTTTGTCTGCGAAACAGCAAGTGAGATCAACATCGAGGACGGCCAGAAAGAAAAGACAGTCGACAAAAGCTCACCAGCCATGCCTTTTGCTCCGTCCCTCGCCTTCTGCAAGTTCTCCTGAGCAAGCTTCAAGTCAAGGTTCAGCTGGATCTGTTTGTTCTCCAACTCAGTGTAGCGAGCCACAAGTCCGCAGGATTTCTGCAAAAAATCAGTCGACAGACATCCAAGATAAGTTGCTTCCGAGTAACCAAGAGACAATGATGGCGTTTCTAAGACTACAGCCGAATCAAAAACATTCGACAGTAGTCTCGGGGACTACACCCAGTGGGTGCACTCAGCGTGCCCCCACTGGTTCGAACAAAAAAAATCGACTACCCGCAGCCGACCGTGTACAGTTCCATTCGACATGGCCTGACCAGACCGAGTGAAGAAGTTCAGCTAAAGCAACACAATATAAAGACTACAGTCGACTGCCTGCAGTCCACCGTAGTCTCGGGGACTACACCCAATGGGTGCACTTAGCGTGCCCCCACTCGTCAAAAAGATTAATAGACACACCCAGTGGGCATACAGATATAAAGATCTTGGGAAAAGAGATTCTTCAGATAGCATATCCTAATAGAACAAGCGGTGAATCGACTAACCTGGACGTTGCTCTGAAGATCTGAGCTCGCGTCATAAGCTGCTTGGCTGGCTTCCCGAACCACCTTCACTTGCTCCATCATGATCCCCGCCTGGCGTATAGCCTCTTTAGCGGCACCCACTTGGTCCTCAGGGACGTGGTGTGTGGCAAAAAGCAAAGGCGGATTTGCAGTCGACGTCGAAGGCCAGACACTCGTCAGAGGTTCAGCGAAGGTCATAGAAACCCGAGTGGTATCACCACCCTCCCGGATTGCGGCCTCAGGCGCCGGAGTAGTGTGTGGGGTCTTGCCAGCCGGCGCTCTCCTGTTCCTTCGTGCCCTCAGCGGCACTTCATTGTCATCATCGGGAAGGTCAATGACATGAGGAGGAGCTACAAGAAAAATCCAATCGACCAGAATTATAAGAAATCGTCAGTCGACTAAAAGTAGAGCATCAGTAATTGTACTGGGGTTGGAGGTAACAGCGTCTTCCATCTCTTGATCATCGTCCTTGGCGGAGATCTCTGAGGTGGCAGCACTGCAAATTTCGAAAGTCAGTCAGCTTATTCAATGAGTCGACCAAGAGTCTGTCATGTTCGACAAAGGAAAACAAATTCTACTATTACCCAGAAATGGTGGGGACAGTCATCTTCATCTTGGGCAGAGCCTTGGGCGGCTTGGACGGCATCGTGCGTGGGTGCTTGGGAGCTTTTTCTGTCGGCGCTGGAGATGAGGTCCGAGGGCACTTCGACGACTGCCCAACAGGGACAGTCGCCTTACCACGTTCCCGGGCAGGGTCGTGTGTAAGCTTGGATCGCCGTTCCGAGCGGGGAGGTTCGACTTCTTCCTCCTCCTCTTCACTGGAGTCGTCGTCGTCATCCCCCTCTCCTTCGCCGTCAGATTCCCACTCTTCTCCCTCATCTCCACTTTCGCCTCCACTCGCCTCTCCTTCCTCGGCCTGCTCCTGTGCTCCATTGGGTGTCAAGTACATCTCAGTAGTGGCCTAGAAGACAACAAATGAGACAAAAGTCAATCGACTGATCCAAAAAGAACAAATAAAGAAAGCAAGATCACAGTCGGAAACGCAAGGTCAGACCTTATCCAGTTCGTATGTTTGGTCGAGTGGAGGAATCCTCCTGGCTCCTCGGGGGTTGTCCTATTTCCCTGTGATACTCGACAGCCACCCTTCCAACATCTTGTCGGTGACCTCCTCTGGGTGAATCCGAGTGGTGTCTTCGAGACCCGTGTACAGCCACATCGGGTGGTCACGAGCCTAAAGCGGTTGGATGCGCCTCCGAAGGAAGACTTCCAACAAGTCCATGCCAGTCACACCCTCGCGGACAAGCTGAACCACTCAACCGACCAGCACCTTGACTTGCGCCTTTTCCTCCGGCGTCACTTTCAGAGAGGCAGGTTTTTGTGCTCAATTCAGAGAAAAAGGGGGAAGCCCAGTCGACTGTCCTGGGGTCACCTGGTCTTTACAGTAAAACCAAGTCGACTGCCACCCATGGACTGACTCGGGAAAAGTGATAGACGGAAAGGAACTTTTTCCCCTCATCTGGATCGCCATACCCCCGCACAGCTGGATCACCTGCGTCGTTCGTCACTCGACTTGGACTTCTTGACCGACTGAGAGCGGCAAGTGAAGATGTGCTTGAAGAGTCCCCAATGGGGGCGGCAACCCAAGAAGTTTTCACACAAGGAAACGAAAGCAGCAAGATACACAATAGAATTGGGAGTAAAGTGATAGAGCTGCGCTCCGAAGAAGTTCAAGAAGCTCTGGAAAAAAGGATGAGGAGGCAGAGAGAATCCACGATTGATATGGGTGGCGAGGAGGATGCACTCACCATCAAGAGGCTGGGGTTCGACTTCTTTCCCCGGGAGGCGCGCAGATTCATGGGGAATGAATCCCCCCTCGACCAGATCATCGAGATCATCCTGCTGAATCACCGACGGCATCCAGTCGCCCTGGATCCAATCCTTGGGCAGAGCAGTCCTCGAGGAACATCCGCTCCGAGCGGACTTCTTCCCCTTCCCCTGTACCGCCGCCTTCTTCGCGCGCTCCAGAGCCGACGTCTTTTCCTTCACCATCATCGCCAGCGAAGCTCGAACAGACCTACGGCACCAAGTTGGGAGCGGAGGTGGCGGAGGATCTTGTGAAGGAAGGGGGAAAAGTGAAGGCGCACTGTTCGGGGGTCCCGAGCCGGCAGCTTATAAGAGGTCGCTTCCGAGTGGCTGACTGGTAAGCCCAGGCAATCCCGTCAAATCCTGCAATGGGCACGCGCGCGGTACATGGCGAAAAAGGTGGCGCGGGGATCGAGGAGCTTCCGTCCTATCCCATCCGATTACTGCGGCCGCCCCCGTCCCGCGCACTTCCCGAAATTCAAATCCCGCAAAATCCATGGGCCGCAGAACAACACGTCAAACAAAAGATCCCTTTCACACCGTCACTCGGAACTTCACAAGTAAAGAAATTCACCCGACAAGAGGCCAAGAATGGATCAAGGCGACTGAAAGAAGTTGATGATGTCATCCGTGACAATTGATACAAAACAAGACGTTCATATAACATGAAGAACCAGTCGAAAAGATCCCCAACTCCTTCCCCACTCGAACCTCGATCCATTCGGGGGCTAATGATGAAGCTATGTACGTAGGATAGGGGCATGGACCTGTCCTAAGTACCCTACCCAAGGACATCCCTAGAAGAAGTTACCTTTCAATCGACTTGGAGGTATCCCACTCGACAGATTCAAGACACTCGACCACGAAGCAATCACTTGACCAAATTCCAACCACTCGACTGCCAGGAGATCTAAAGTCACCCTGCACGCAAACGGTCGGTCATTAAGTAGCTTTTATGGTCATCATAGCACTTTATTAGGGGCGTTACCATTAACCCCCAGTCTTAATGTACTTTAAACCTTGCATTACTGAGGGCTGGAGGGGCCTGGCGAACTCTATATAAGCCACCCCTCTCATCAGTATCAAGGGTTGGCACCCCTGTTATTCATACACACATAATTCAGTCGACTGCCTTCGGGCACCAAGACGTAGGGATGTTACTTCCTCCGAGAAGGGCCTGAACTCGTAATCCTCGTGTGCTTACAACTCCTCCATAGCTAAGATCTAGCCTCTCCATACATATCCCCCTACATCACTGTCAGAGTTAGAACCACGACACCGGCCCCAGCGCCGCCTCGCCGCCCTGAAACAACTCGCCACCGCCGCCCGGCCAGCCCTCTAGGCCCCCGCCCCTACCCTAAACCCTAAGATAGATAGTGGGGTACCTCTCCGGCGAGCCCCCGTCCCCGCTGCAGGTGGTTCTGCCTTAACTCCGGCGAGTCCCCCCAACCCCAGAAAATCGACTGACCCAAAAGTCGATTCAGTCGACTGAAGTGTGGCTTAATCGGAGCAGAGCAGCAGCACGATCAAGGGGGAGAGCAGCAGCAGCAGCTGGGTGAGCGAGCGAGCGATCGAGCGAGAGCCAGAGCAGCAGCAGCAGATCCGACTGGTATGGACGCCGCCGCCGAAGGGGCATCTCACTTGGGGAGAGCCGCCATGGAGATGTCGCCCGCGGCGCCGGCTTCAAGGTAGCCGCTCCATGGGGTTGCGGGATGGAGCATCGTCGGCGCCGGGAGGTCGAGTTAAGGAGAAGGTGTGATGCGATGAGTGTAAAGCTTCTTTGGTGGCGCCGAGTAGGCCTCGGCTTCGTCCGAGGAGTCGGTGAGGATGCTGCGGTTCCGGTGGAGCAGGTTAGGGCGGCGCTGTGGGGATGGAGCAGGCGCAATAGATGAGGCGATCGTCGGAGCAGCTCGTTGGAGGTGGAGGACGGGGCAGCTGAACCGGCGGGACGGCGAGACGGACGATAGATCCTCATCCGGGGAGGCGGACGAGGGACGTCAAGCTGTTGCGCTGGACGACGTCGTCAGGGAAGAGGCTCCGGCTGGGCAACGGTGACGTGGCGGATGGAGGAGGGTGGGGTTTCGCGGCTGGAGCGGAGAGGTTATGGCGGCCTGGGATTTCAAATGGCGAAAAGGGGGCGATGGGATGGGGTGAAGCATGACTTAGGAATGCGCTTGTCCAAAATGTAGGGTGTGTTACAAAAGTACCCCCCACCAATTTGAACTAGTGGCCCTTTTGGCTCAGGGTTAGAAGGGGGATTTCACGTGTCGGGATTTGGCAGCTGGAGGGAGTTTTCGCGCGCGTTGTAATTTCGGGATAGCAAGGCGCGGGTTGTGAAGGCGCCAGTTTTGGGAGCACGATATCTGAATTTTTGGGATATAACAAGACGCGGGTTGAATTTTAGGGACAAACCTAATGTGTAGTAATATTGTACTTGTATGTACCAAATCAATTCGCACTTCCCTCAACCAAAAAGAAAACGAAAAAAATAAAACTATTCACACTACACAAAGAGAGAGTCTTGCCCCGTTTTACTATAAAAATGCTATTCAAAGCTACTCCCTCCTTCCAACTATATAGGGCCTAATGCGTTTTTCAATGCTAACTTTGACCAAATATTAGAGCAATGATATATGACATGCAACTTACACAAAGCACACCGCTAAATTCGTCTGCGAAAGGTTCTTTCAATGATATTGTCGCGGGTTGCTGATTCCACCCACACCTATGGGGACAGGGCCCCTTTCGGTTCGGTGGGAGGCGGAGAGCACACAAAGAGCGG
>NC_041380.1:187753932-187755205 GCF_002162155.2 Triticum dicoccoides | reverse complement strand
TTTACCCAGCTTCGGGCCGCACGGATGCGTAAAACCCTGCTGCTGCTTGTTTGTGTGTATTGAATCTTTGCTCAGGAGCGATCGACGCTACCAGACTGAGCGTGGGAGTGTTTCTGGTGTCTCCAATGAGCCGAACTGGCCGAACCTGCTGAACCTCTTCTACGTTGCGCTTGGGCCTCCTTTTATACTTTCAAGGGGTTACCCACAGGTGGCAACATAGACTAAAAGGGTAGAAATGGAAAAGGGGGCGGTAGGTGCAGCTACCGCTACTCTGGATACAGTGCGCCCTACCTAACTCTGACGGCAGGGAGCAAGAGCATTAAATGTCTGTCTGAGTCTCCTAAATAGTGCAAAAGGTGACCGTTAGGAGCGCCACCATTTGCCACGATGGGCTTCTCTTCATCTCCGCTTGCCACCACGTACCCCTAGCTGCACAACCTCCTACCACGTGTGCTTGGGAGAGTCCTAGAGCGACACGTTAGCAGGTGTGCTGGAGCGCGGGCACGAAGTGGGGATTTCCCGCAGCAAGCTCCTTGCCGCGGCCGTTGTCTTGTCGCGTCCGGAAGCTTGTCGCTCGCTGGATCTTGCCGGTACGCAGAGCGCGTCGCGGCAAGCTTTCTTGGTATGCCTTGAGTAGCCTTCCCGGAAAGCTCCTCTTGCCGGGGTCTTGTCTCTTCCCGGCAAGATCCTCTTGCCGGGGCCTTGGTTTGAGTACTTTGTTCTTGAATGGTCTTCAAGGGATCCACGGAGGGTCTTGGCGGTCACCCGGCAAGCCTTGCCGCAGGGTGCTGCAACTGCCCGTGCACAAGTTCGGGGTACTAAGGTACCCCTACTCTAGTACACCGACAGGAGCCCCCGGGCCTGGGCCATACACGGTCCCGAGCGCTGTTGGGCCAGGCCCAAAATAGTGTACGGACACACGCGGCCTAGGTCACGCCGAATCTAACTCCGTATCCACCGTGCCCCCCGCAACGGCCCGCGTCAATCGCGGCGTCGTGGGAGAGATCGTGGGTGGTTGTTTACTTGGAAGGTCGAAACGTCCGCCCCGTCCCCCTTATAAGCAGGGGAAACAGGGGTATTTCCCCTATCTTCGCCATTTGCTACTGCAATCTCAGAAACCTCCGCCGCCCTCTTCCGCTTCCAAAGTCGAAAGAGAGCAGCGCTCCGCTCCCGTCGCCGTCGCCACCACCAGCACCGTCGATCTCCCCCACCGCCTCCGCCATGCCTCCGAAGTCCGGGAAGGGGAAGGCCACAAAGGCCGCGGCCGGGAAAG
>NC_041380.1:187723074-187753620 GCF_002162155.2 Triticum dicoccoides | reverse complement strand
CGGAGGAGCTGAGGGAGTGGTACTATCTCTTCTGGTCGACGGAGACGCGAGCGCATCCGCGCACGAAGGTACTCTCCGCCGTCACCTCGCAAGCAGCTCCAGTTGACGGATATCCTTTCTTTGTCGTGTTCTTCTACTATGGGCTTTGCCTGCCATTCTCTGATTTCTTCTTTGATATCATGAACACCTACGGGCTCCACCTCCTTGATTTTACCCCCAACGCCGTTCTGACCATGGCAGTTTTCGCCCATCTATGTGAAAACTTTGTCGGAGTCCACCCCAACGTAGCTCTCTTCCGCCATTTCTTTATGCCTCGTCTTGAGAGAGGGGAACCTCTTGCCGGCGGGATCGCCTGGATCTCGCGGGCCGGCAAGAAGGAGACCTATCTGGAGGGGGAGCTCCGCAGCAAGTGGGACGAGTGGAGAGCTGATTGGTGCTTGGTTGTAGAAGAGAGCCCGCAGCCGTTCACCGCCCTGTGCCAAGCCCCAGCAGTACGTGGCAATGACTGGAGCGCTCTGTCTGTGGACGACGACAAGCTGACGATCGCCACCACTCGGATCTTGCGTCTCAGGCTTGCCGGGCTGACTGTAGGAGCTGTCAGTGCAGATTTCCTTCGCCGGCGCATCGCCCCTCTGCAGGCGAGGGGGAGACCTGCCTGGGAATTTGGAGGCCCGGCAGATATCATGAGGTTGCGCCCAGGCCTCAACTTCAACTTCACCGTCATGGAGTTGGACGGGATACTCAAGGAGATATTCAAGCACGACCCACAGCATCCCGAGTGGTTCAGGTTTCCGGCAGGCGTCGTTCCTCTGTGCAACAACTCCTCGCGCGACCGCATCTGCGCAATGATGCCGTTGTGTGACTCGCACGGGATCGTTCCAGCTTGGCAAGAGCCCGCCGGCGACGTCGTGCAGCAGTTCTTTGAGAGCCTAGTGGAGGTGGCGGTCAATGCTGACGAGAAGAAGCTCCTCACCCGCGACACCACTGAGCAAGAGATGGAGCGCATCGCCACCAGGGCGGAAGAGGCGGCGGCAGCCGCAGCCGCGGGTGAATTCGGGTTCACCGTGGAGGAAGCGGACGCGGCGTTGGCGATGGGTATTGCCGAACGGGAGCAGCCCGAAGAGGAAGAAGAGCTCGCTGCACCCGACGCCGAGTCGAACGAACCCGCCGAGGGTGCGAGCGGCCCGCCATCTCCGAGGAGCTTGCCGCGAGCAGGGCCCGCAGTGCAGCCAAGAAGGTGCCTCCACAGGGTTGGCGATGTAGCAGGGCGGCAAGTGGGCCAACAGCCGCAGCGTCGCGCGACGCGCTCTACCGTGGCAAGTACGGTTGCCGTGGGAGCGCCTCCTGCCGCAGCGACAACTGAAGCGGGGTCGTCTCGGGCTGGCACCGCAGCCCCCGCCAAGCGGCCAAGGGATCCCACCCTTCCACCTTGTCGTGCCGGAGATGGGCCGAACTTCGACCTCTCTGCGCTCAGCTCTGACGAGGAAGATGAAGAAGAGTAAGATTCCCTTGTTGTTCTTGTAGTTCTTCAACTTGCTGGTGTTATCTTGCATCTGATCTGACCCATCCTGGACTCTCCCTTTTCAGGACACTGGCCCAGAGGGCGGCGAAGAGGGCCAAGGTTCAGGTGGTGGTCATCGAGGACGAGCCCACTGCGACGACAGGAGGCGCGCCCGAGACCACCTTGCCGGATCCGGCCATCACTTCGCAGAGCAGCCCCCAGCGCAGCCCCCAGTGTGAGCATATGGTTTACTTTCTGCTTCTGGGTGCGCGTGGTTGCTCTTTTCCTTTGTTGACATCTGATCACTGGTTTGTTTGTGCAGGAGCAGAACAACTTGATCAGGAGGGCGTGGTGATCTCCTCCGACTCGTCGTCTTCTTCGACTACGCCGCCAAGGGCGGACTCCCCGGCAAGGGAGCGTCCTCCGGTAAGGGAGGAGCCTCCAGCAAGGGAGGAGTCTCCGGCAAGGCACAGCGCTAACGATCCGCCGGTGGTGGAGGTCACGACGGCAGATCCTAGCACAGGTAGCCCTTCTTGCCCGAAACTTTCCTTGTAGTCTTCTGCTGATTTCTCTTCTCGAACACTTGTTTGATTTCTCCTTCTTCTTTGGTCGTCAGACCCACCCTCCGCGGATCCGATGGAGACCGAAGCGGGCGGCGAGGAGGACGCGCGCGGCAATACTGATGATGCCGCGGCCACCGAAGAAGGAGCCGGTGCTGACGTGCCCGCCGGCGAAGAGGCCGCCAAGGCTGCCGCCGAGGAAGCTGGCGGGGGATCTGGCGATCGCACTGACGGCCCTGGAGCCGCATGAGCGTCAGGCGCTGCACCGACCGCCGATCCCTCTGCCGCTGCCGCAGCGCCAGGCTCCGAGGAGCCCCAGCCCGGCGCCTATCTGAAGGCTGGCGAAGGCATCTTCATCAAGCTCCCCTGGGCGTCGAGCTCCAGGGCACCGGTGGAAGGAGAGGCTCTGGATGAGGAGGTGCTTGCCTCCGCCGGGTTGTCGATCGTCGACGCGCCGGGAAGCAGCAGCGGCGAGCCTGAGGAGGAGCGGCTACTACGGAGGCTGCTGGCGCTCTACCGCGCCCGCCAGGTCAAGTTGGAGTCCCGGGAAGCGCTTGTTGCGAGGGCGAGCGTGGACATAGAGAAGCACGCGGAGGAGCTCCGGGGTCTTCGCCAAGAAACTCTCCGGGCCTTGGCAGAGGAGCGGGAGCAGCTTGCTGAGGAGCGGAAGGCCTTCCTCCTCGAGAAAGCTGAGGCCAAAGAGCAGCAGCGGCTCTCCGGCGAGAAGCTATACGCACGAGAAGGCGAGCTGACTCAGCGGAAAGTGAACCTCGACAGCTACGAAGAGGAGCTTGCCGCGCGCGAACGGGCACTTGGCGGGACGCTCCAAGAGGCAAAGGATACAGCTGCGGCTGCCGAGGCCGCCAAGAAAGAATTGGAGGTAAAGGTGGTGCAGCTGGAAGCTGATCTGAAGGTTGGTGGCAAAGAGCTTGCCGCGCTCAAGCTAGAGCGCGAGAAGGACGCCCTTGCCCACGGTGAGTTGCAGGGCCAACTCTCCGAGAAGGGCAAAGAGCTGCGTGCCGCCAAGGATTCCAATGCTGATCTGGAGCTGAAGCTGGCCACCTTGACGGAGACGTTGGACAGCGCCAGGAAACGGGAGGCAGACTTGAAGAAGGACATCGAGACCAACGAGGCGCTGTTGGCGAGGGCCGCCGAAACCCAGAATCTTCTCAGAGATACTGTGGAGCTCTGGACGGAGGGCCTCGTGGACATTGCTGCAGTTATCAAAGAGGAGCTGGTGCAATTGGGGGTGGAAGGCTTCGGGTACTCCTCCGACGAGAACCTCCAACCCAGCGCCAAGCTCACTCTGTTCTTCAAAGGCGTGGCGGCGGCGCTCCAGCAACTCCGGGAACAGATCCCAAAGCAGTTGGCCGACGAGTCATGCTCGATTTGTGCCGGAGTTCTGGAGAAGGTGCTGGTGAAGGTGGCCTTCCGCAATCCGGGCCTCAACCTCACCAATGTCCTCAAGAAGCTACCGGCGGATGCTGATCTTGACGCACTTAAGGCCCTCGTCGCACCCATTGTGGACAGAGTGAACGAGGTCAAAAGGGTTGACGGCGGTCGCGTAGATTAGGCCGTCTGTTTTCTTCTTTTCTTGTCGCTGCCAGTCATGTCATGGGAACACTTTATTAGAGGCGCGACAAGTTATTTTTGTAATATAACTCTATCTTAGGCAAAAGATTGATGTGTTACTTCCTTTACTCGACTCTTGGCTTTCTATGGTCCTGCCCTACGCTTTCTAGGGAAACTTGCCGGTGCAGGCACCCTTGCCGCGAGCGCCGAGTGCGGAACTTCAGCAGCCTGCTGGCGGGGTCGCTACCGACAAGCAACTTTGTCGTGACTAGTTGCATCTCTCTTAAGTTGTTGAGCGAACTCGAAACAAAGTAAGGGCGCTAGCAGCTCACTTAAGTTGCTGAGCAAACTCGAAGCAAAGTAAGGGTGCTAGCAGCTCACTTAAGTTGTTGAGCGGGCTCGAAACAAAATAAAGGCGCAACTAGCTACGAGTTGGTTCCTCCGCGCACAAGTTTTCCATACAAAGCACGGTCGTTCAAGGAAAATAACTCAAAAACTAAAAAAAAACTGATTGCTCAAGCTTTAGCAACTTAGCTTTTCTGTCGTCTGCTTCCCGGCAAGGAGAAACCTTCTTGAATGGCCTGGTCCACACCATTATCTTCTCCTCCCCCCCCCCCGGTAAACCTTGTGGGCGAGGGAACCTTCCTTGTTTCGAGAAAGAACAGAGAAATAAAGTAATGATATGGAGCCTTGGGCTCGTTATCGCTTACCGGGTTCTAGTGCTGCACAAAGTGTCAGATAATATATGTGAAAAAGGATTATAGCATAAAAGAAAGCTGACAAGATGTGCGGGGCACATGAACTTTACTAATGCACGGGGTCTGCGCCCGGCTCTGTACAAAGGATTACATGCAACAGCGGCAAGACTTGTACAGAAAGGTGGTTGCCGGACAGGGTCCGACAACCGCGCCTTATGGGTAAAACTTACGAAGATGCTCGATGTTCCAGGAGTTGCTCACCGGAATGCCATCTTCGGTCTCAAGGCGGACAGCGCCGGGCCTAGTGACTCGTTTCACCCGATAAGGGCCTTCCCACTTCGGCGTCAACTTGTTGGAATTCTTGGCCGACTGAACGCGCCGAAGAACAAGGTCGCCTTCCTCGAGACTCCTGGCATTGACTCTACGGCTATGGTAGCGGCGCAGAGCTTGCTGGTAGCGAGCGGCTCGCACAGCAGCCTGGAGACGGTCTTCCTCAAGGAGCAGCGCGTCATCTTGCCGCAGCTGCTCTTGCTCGAGCTCATCATAAGCGAGCACTCGAGGTGACCTGTATACGAGTTCCATGGGGAGAACTGCCTCCGCTCCATATACTAGAGCGAAGGGTGTCTGGCCAGTGGCTCGATTTGGCGTCGTCCTGATCGACCAAAGAGCCACCGGCAGCTCCTCGATCCAGTTTCTTCCGCACTTGTGCAGCCTGTCGAAAGTTCTGGTCTTGAGGCCTCGCAGCACTTCAGCATTTGCCCTCTCCGCTTGACCGTTGCTTCTCGGATGAGCAACAGAAGCGAAGCAGACCTTGGCGCCAAGATCTTGGACGTACTGCATGAAGGTGCGGCTCGTAAACTGTGTGCCGTTGTCGGTGATGATCCTGTTAGGAATCCCGAAACGGCAAACAATCGACCTGAAGAACTTGACTGCTGACTGTGCTGTCACCTTCCTCACTGGTTCCACTTCCGGCCACTTTGTGAACTTGTCGATTGCAACGTACAAGAACTCAAAGCCCCCGACAGCTCGGGGGAAAGGGCCGAGGATGTCGAGCCCCCAGACCAAAAATGGCCAGGATAAAGGGACCGTCTGGAGAGCTTGAGCTGGCTGGTGTATCTGTTTGGAATGGAACTGGCACGCTTCACACTTGGTTACTTGTGCAGTTGCATCCTGGAGGGCAGTCGGCCAGAAGAAGCCTTGTCGTAATGCTTTGCCGACAAGTGCTCTTGCGCCAATGTGGTGACCACATATGCCTCCATGTATCTCTGCCAACAGCTGTTGTCTATCTTCCCGGTGAATGCACTTCAATTTCACACCGTTGAGTCTTATTCTGTACAGTGTGCTGTCGACAAACTTGTACATACTTGACTGCCGGGCTACTTTTTCAGCTTCTTCTTGCTCTTCGGGAAGCTCTCCTGTCTGAAGGAAACGGACAATCTGCTGTGCCCATGCTGGAGCTTGCGGCTCAACAACAAGGACTAAAGGCATATCTGTTGCTGCGGGAACATCCGCTTCTACGGCAAGAACCTGCAGTTCTGCCGGAGCGTGATATTCCCCGGCAAGCTTGCCGGAGCAGAACTTGCCGAGAGCGTTTGCTTCGACGGAACAAACCATAAGGTTTGCCGGAGCAGACTGCTCCTCAGCATCCTTGGTGTTGATCTTGGGGACTTTCTTGGCGGCGGCTTCGGGGAGCTCTGCCGGAAAGTAGTCACCGGAAACCAACTTCCTCTTTTTGCTTGGTCCAGTTGATGGTGTCACGGATGGTTGAGTCAGCTTGAGCACAAAAATCCCTGGTTCCACAGGTAACTTTAGTGCTGCGCACTTTGACAGGCCGTCAGCAATATCGTTCTGAGCTCGTGGAACGTGTTCCATTTGCAGGCCGTCAAAGTGTGCTTCTAGCTTTCTCACTTCATCAACATAAGCTTCCATCAATGGACTCTGGTAGTTCTTGTTCACTTGGCGGACGACAAGCTGTGAGTCACCCCTGATAATGAGCTTCTTGATCCCAAGGTCGGCTACGATTCTGAGACCGGCAAGCAACCCTTCATACTCTGCAGTATTGTTGGTTGCTTGCTCTTTGGGAAAGTGCATCTGGACTATGTACTTGAGGTGCTCTCCGGTGGGTGCGATAAGCAGCACGCCAGCACCGGCGCCTTGCAGCGAGAAGGCACCATCAAAGTACATCAGCCACTCTTTGCTTGACTCCTTGACGGGGATGCTCGTCTCTGGAATTTCTACATCTGGAGTTGGCGTCCACTCTGCTATGAACTCTGCCAATGCTCTGCTTTGGATAGTTGCAGTGCTCTCAAACTTGAGGCCAAAGCTTGACAGTTCCAATGCCCACTCGACAATCCTGCCTGTTGCTTCTGGATTCTGCAGTATCCTCTTCAGCGGAAAGCGAGTGACGACAGTGATCTCGTGTGCCTGGAAGTAATGGCGCAGCTTTCTCGAGGCCATGAGAAGGCCGAAAAGCAATTTTTGCACACCAGAGTACCTCGACCTAGCCCCCTGGAGAAGGGAGCTGACAAAGTAAACTGGTTGATGCACCATCTTCTTCTGCACGTCCTTGCACATCTGCGCAGATCCATCTTTGTCGGGGCCAGAGCTTGCCGGACCAGCGCTTGCCGGACCAGAACTTGTCGGAGAAGCCCCCTGCTTGTCGCTGGATTCATTTGCCGCGGTTGCTGGCTCATCGTCCGCCTCCCTCTTTGCTACTAACGCAGCACTAACCACTTGATTGGTTGCTGCTAGGTACAGTAGCAACTTCTCTTGTGGCTTAGGTGCGACAAGTATTGGAGTGGAGG
Organism: Triticum dicoccoides; assembly: GCF_002162155.2. Classification (NCBI taxonomy): domain Eukaryota; kingdom Viridiplantae; phylum Streptophyta; class Magnoliopsida; order Poales; family Poaceae; genus Triticum; species Triticum dicoccoides. Next base: position 187,746,485 of record NC_041380.1, on the reverse strand, counting down.
ACAGGTACCTCTTCAAGTCCTGCAGCGCAGCCTCCGCTTCCGGAGTCCATTTCACCGGACCTGCCTTTTTCAATATTTTGAAAAACGGCAGGGCGCGCTCAGCAGACTTAGAGATAAACCTGCTGAGAGCAGCCACGCAACCGGCAAGCCTTCGCACATCCTTGACGCGCTTCGGTGCTTCAATCTGCTCGATGGCCTTAATCTTGTCGGGGTTGGCTTCAATTCCCCGCTGAGACACAAAGAACCCGAGAAGCTTGCCGGAAGGGACTCCAAACACGCACTTCTCGGGGTTGAGCTTGAGGTTGATCTTGCGCAGATTTGCAAAAGTTTCTTCTAAATCTTGGATCAGGGTAGCCTTGTCCTTGCTCTTGACCACTAAATCATCCATGTAGGCTTCCACATTTCTGTGTATCTGTGGCTCAAAGGCGACATGGACTACTCTTGCAAATGTTGAACCAGCATTCTGCAACCCAAAGGGCATCCGTACAAAACAGTATGTGTCACAAGGGGTGATAAATGCGGTTTTCTCCTCATCCTCTTCTGCCATGAAGATTTGATGGTATCCTGAATACGCATCAAGAAATGAAAGCAAATCACATCCAGCTGTGGGATCAACAATCTGGTCAATGCGCAGCAAGGGAAATGGATCTTTGGGACAAGCTTTATTGACATTAGTGAAGTCTATACAAAGCCTCCACTTCCCGCTCGCCTTGCGCACGACTACAGGATTGGCCAACCACGTGGGATGGAGCACTCCTCTGACAAGGCTTGCTGCTTCCAATTTCCTGATCTCTTCTGCAATGAACTCTTGGCGCTCCACTGCCTGCTTCCTGACTCTCTGCTTGACGGGCCGCGCATGAGGACAGACGGCAAGGTGGTGCTCGATTACTTTCCTGGGAACACCGGGGATATCTGACGGTTGCCATGCAAACACGTCGACATTCGCCCGCAGGAAATCAATGTTCGCGCTTTCCTATTTGGGGTCAAGCGTGGCACTGATGGTGAAGGTACCACCAGTGCCGTCCTCCTTGTCGGACACCTTCTTGGTCTCGGGTGGAGCTGCCATCATCTTCTTGCACTTGCCGGTGGAGCTCGATGGTGCGTCCTCGACGGTAGCGCAGCACTTCGAAGAGGTGCGCTTGACGGAGTGGGCATCAGAGCTCTTGCCGGACTTGGCCTGCTTCTTCCCCCCGGGAGCTTCAGCGGCAAGTGTGTGGTGATCAGCTGCAGCTGCTGCTTCCCGGTAGATCTTATCGGCGCAGATAAGGGCATCCTTCTTGTCGCCGGGGACAGAAATGACACTCATCGGGCCTGGCATTTTGAGCATGTTGTATGCATAGTGAGAGGCTTCCATAAACTTGGCGAGCGCTAGACGGCCAAGGATCCCATTGTAGGGCAATGGAAAATTGGCAACGTCAAATGTGACCCTCTCAGTTCTGAAATTCAGCTCGCTGCCAAATGTGACCGGCAGCGTGATCTTCCCTTTCGGCTTGCTCCTTCGAGCTCGCTGTCAGGGATCTGGAGTTTGTGAAGGACCGCGGAGGAGATGAGATTCAAGCCAGCCCCGCCATCAACTAGCATCTTTGTGACCTTGAGGTTGCGGATAGTTGGTGAAACCAACATCGGCAAGCACCCAACCGCAGTTATGCGATCAGGGTGATCCCCAATGTCGAAGATGATAGGCGTGCTGGACCATTTCAGGGGTTTGCGTGACTCTATGGATGGCTCCGCTGCATTCACTTCCCGCATCCACTGCTTGAGCTGGCGGTGCGAAGTATGCAGAGAGGCGCCACCGTCAACGCACAGGACCTCTGTGGCTTTCTGAAATTCCTGCTCATCGGCCTCATCATCATCCACGTCTTCGTCATCGTCGTCATCTTCATCCTTGTCGCGGCCGCGGGGAGGTCTGTCTCCTAGCCGCTGTTTGGCCTTGCCGCGGCGTCCTCCCCGGCCGGGGCGTTTCTTGCCGGATCCACCGGTTCCTTCCTGGGCCTTCTCTTTGTCGCGTCGCTCGTATTCAGCTTTCTACTGCTCAGCAAGCTGTTCGACCTTCTTGCAGTTGTGGAGATCGTGACCCTTGGTTCGGTGAATCTTGCAATACTGCCTGCCGGAGCTGTCCTGCTTGTCGGCGGCCGCCACCGGATGGGCCTCCTTGTCGGAGCCACAAGCCTTGGCTTCCTTGGCGCCACCTCCGTTGCCGGTCTGCTCGACAGCCAGCACTTCCTTACCCATATTCCTTCTGTTGTTCCGCCGTCGGCCTTTCCTTGCCGGGGCGGCATCCTCACTGTCAGATCCTCCTGCTCCTGTACTCTCTCCGGGGAGCCTCCTCCCCTCTTCAGCGCGTGCGCACTTGTCAGCCAAGGCGTAAAGCTCGCTGACGTCTCTGATCTTACACATCGCCATCTCCTCCCTCATCCTTCGGTTTCGCACGTTCTGATGGAACGCGCTGATGATCGCGGCGGGGTGGACGTCTGGGATGTTGTGCTGTACGCGGCTGAATATCTGAATGTACTTGCGCAATGGCTCTCCTTCCTTCTGGGCGAGCAGATGAAGATCGCTCTCTTGGCCATGTGGCTTGTGGCCACCTGTAAAGGCGCCGACAAACTGATGGCACAGATCAGCCCAGGTGGATATGGAGTTGTCCGGCAAGTGCATGAGCCAGGATCTGACATTGGGCTTGAGCACCAGCGGGAAGTAGTTGGCAAGGATCTTGTCATCTCGCCCCCCGGCAGCCTGCACCGCAATGGTGTAGATGCTGAGGAACTCCGACGGATGCGTCTTGCCGTCGTACTTCTCCGGCACGTCTGGCTTGAAATTCTTTGTGCTGGGCCACTGGACTTGCCGCAGCTCACGGGTGAACGCAGGACAACCTACCGCGTACGGCAGATCGCCTGGTTCCCCTGGCGCATGCATGTCAACAGATAGCCCAGCGCGCTTGTCAGATTGACGTTGCGCTTCTCTTCGGCGATCGATGCGGGTTCGAGCGTCTTCTTGTTGTCGTTCATGGAGAACTTGGCGCTGGTCGCGACGAACTCGTGGGTCCGACGACGCGGTGGAGCCGCTGTTGGGGTGGACCCGGCGAGTCGGCGATTTTGTCCTTTGTAGTGGGGAGTGCATGGAAGTCGCACCTCCCTCAGTCTTGTTGCCATCGGCTCGCGTCCGGCTGTCCTGCCGCGGCAGCGAGGTGCTTGGTCGCCGCACAGTGTCGCCGTTGGCGAAGCCGATGAGGCTCTGGATAGTGGCCCTCCATTCGTCGGTCTTGTCCGCCGTCGCAGGATAGTCCATGAGAAGCTGGGCCCGCGCCAAGGCTTCTGCTGGAGTGGTGGGCGGCGGAGGTGAACGGTGCGAGGAGAGGGGCATGCTCGGACTCCTAACCAAGTTAGAAGGAGCAGCTTCCCGTCCCGGCGACCGCACCTCGCTGGGGCCAGCATGCTAGCGTGCATGCTGGTCTTGAACGCCACGCGAACCACCAGCTTGATCTTGGGTCAGCGGACGTATAGCGCTGCGAACGCTATGACGCTGCTGGTCCCGCGCCTCCTAAGAGGGGCGCGGTGCTCGCATGGACGCCGAGGTCTGTGCCGCCTTGTCCTTGGACTTGGCAGCGCTGTGGGCACCCTCGTCGACGCCCATTCCTCCGCCGGCGTCCACTCCACCACCCGTTTGCTCCGAAGGCTGTGGAAGCGACGCAGACGGGACAGCTTCCTCCAAACCCTTCTTCTTCGGTGGCATGTCGATGAAGACGATGAAGATTTAGCTTGCGTGCACGCCGGATCGGGTTCGCACAATCTCAACGCCCCCTACCTAGCGCGCCAGAGATGTCGGGGGGTGCTGATTCCACCAACACCTATGGGGACAGGGCCCCTTTCGGTTCGGTGGGAGGCGGAGAGCGCACAAAGAGCGGATCGAGGCGGTGCACGCGGGGGGGATTTTACCCAGCTTCGGGCCGCACGGATGTGTAAAACCCTGCTGCTGCTTGTTTGTGTGTATTGAATCTTTGCTCAGGAGCGATTGACGCTACCAGACTGAGCGTGGGAGTGTTTCTGGTGTCTCCAATGAGCCGAACTGGCCGAACCTGCTGAACCTCTTCTACGTTGCGCTTGGGCCTCCTTTTATACTTTCAAGGGGTTACCCACAGGTGGCAACGTAGACTAAAAGGGTAGAAATGGAAAAGGGGGCGGTAGGTGCAGCTACCGCTACTGTGGATACAGTGCGCCCTACCTAACTCTGACGGCAGGGGGCAAGAGCATTAAATGCGTGTCTGAGTCTCCTAAACAGTGCAAAAGGTGACCGTTAGGAGCGACACCGTTTGGCACGATGGGCTTCTCTTCATCTCCGCTTGCCACCACGTACCCCTAGCTGCACAGCCTCCTGCCACATGTGCTTGGGAGAGTCCTAGAGCGACACGTTAGCAGGTGTGCTGGAGCGCGGGCACGAAGTGGGGATTTCCCGCGGCAAGCTCCTTGCCGCGGCCGTCGTCTTGTCGCGTCCGGAAGCTTGTCGCTCGCCGGATCTTGCCGGGATGCAGAGCGCGTCGCGGCAAGCTTTCTTGGTATGCCTTGAGTATCCTTCCCGGCAAGCTCCTCTTGCCGGGGTCTTGTCTCTTCCCGGCAAGATCCTCTTGCCGGGGCCTTGGTTTGAGTACTTTGTTCTTGAATGGTCTTCAAGGGATCCACGGAGGGTCTTGGCAGTCACCCGGCAAGCCTTGCCGCGGGGTGCTGCAACTGCCCGTGCACAAGTTCGGGGTACTAGGGTACCCCTACTCTAGTACACCGACAGATATAATTTTCACATTGTGCATGTCATGTACTATTAATCTTGTCAATAGTCAAAGGCGGACTTAAAAATCTCATTACACCCTATATAGATGGAAGGAGGGAGTATGAATCCATTTTATGTCCAATTAAATTTTTTCGCTTGCTGTATAATGCATGTAACCTACTCATACCAACATTTTAGTGCATTCCAAATGTCTATACTACCACTGCAATTCGAACTAAATTTGAATTCGTTTCTCTATTTCAATAAGAATCTACAATCATGATTGTTGCCAACTTCAACCATCATAGTTTCCTTGCTATCCGCCAGATATAAATCACACGGCCTATAATGCAGGATGGCAGGCACACCATCATCAACAACTCCGTTTTTTATACGAGTAGAGATAAAACATATTAAATGTAGTATACCATGTTCATAACCACACCATCTGTATCACCGTTATATATATTCACACATCCGTCGGTTTGAAACACTATGATAAATTCTTCAAATATCCGAATTCACTTTTTATAATGAAGTATATATGATCTCTATTCATCTTTTACACCCACACAACCCTCTTATCTTTGTAGCTAGTGCTAACTTTCTCTTGTGCATGCACACGCCCGCATCCCTCTCACCCTCCCTCAGCATTCTCTAGCTCCATCACGCAAATTCGTCTTTTCACTTTAGGTCGTTCACCCATGGTGTGTGTAGGCCCCCCAGCTCCTTCTTTACGGCACACATCGATCGATATGCCTCTCAAGCCAGGTGTGCCTAGCACAAACACAAGCTTCCCCTCTTCTCTTGTCACCGTCCATGCCTCACTCCCACCACTCTTTTCATCGTTCTCGTACTCGCACACTCCTCCCCCTCGATATAGTATGCCTCTCGTACCACCTCCCACATGCATCCCTCTCTCTCTATCCTTCTCCTCGTGCCTCATTTTCTTCTAACACACACATGCATGTATACCGATAGATCTCCCAACATATACCTAGATCGACTTTAACTACCCCCCATCGATCGACGTACCTCACAAGTTATGTCTGTCCTTTATCTTACAAAGGGCGATTGATCTTCCTATGTAGTTACGTCTGCTTACCACAACCACATCGTCCCCCCTCATCATTCGTGCATGCCTCCTGACCCGTCTCTCACATGCACGTGCACAGACAACAAGTAGCCACCTCCTCTCTTATTGATATTGCGGGCGTGCCCTCCATCTGTCTAGCAAGCCTATCCCACCATTTGTTAGAAGCAACTCCACTACCACCCCTCCAACACTCTAGCTCTGTCTCTCTCCCAACCATATTCATCTCCTGCACATGTGCATGGATGTCGATCAATCTCCCTTAATACATGAGGAAGATCGATCTCCTTAATACATGAGGTAGGCCTCTCTCCTCCTCTACACATATACCAGCCATTGTACCTCTATAGTTAATTAGGCCTCCCTCTTCCCCCACCACACACCGATAGTCGAGCGCTGCAGGTAGGTATCCATGCCATAGAGACAAACCGCACACATGTCCCATCTCACATTCCAGTAGGCCAACCACTCTATATCTTTGACATGGGCACACACAAATTCGATGGCACTCTTTATCGATCGCGCGCGCACACACACACATCATCCCTCTCTTCGATTCTATGGACACCTCAAGCCGATGATACCTCCACTCTCTTCTCGTGGATCGCCCCCTTTATATATATGTTAAATCCAGGACACTATTTCACACACATTGCATATGTTAAATTTTTTGATTGACCCCGCCCCCCAAAAAAAACTCTCAAGAACCCACACACTGTATCTCTCTAGGTTTGTATCTCTCTCACACAACCCCACGCAGGTGGTGTACGTATATAAGAAGAGAATAGGTGCACCGTGCATGTACTCATGCTTCGTGCCCAGCCACACCCGCGCAGGTACACGGTGGAGCTCATTTCTTTACGAAATGGTAGCCCACGTTCTAATTTGAATGCCTGTAGTGGTTGTTTACCTAGGGAGGTCGTGTACCACGCATGCACGAAACAAAGTTCGACTTGACGCGTTGCCGCGTTATTTTTTAAATAAAGTTATAGCGCTCAATGGCACGTACAGAGAATATAAAACGATTTTTCTGGAGAAAAAGGTAGTCCGCTCTTCAAAGTATCTCACACAAGGCTCCGGTGGCCTCTCTCTCTCACCGTTGGTCACTGATCCGGCCGCATCCCGTCCGCCGGGGGAAAGGGAGTGCGGTGGCCTCTCTCTCTCACCGTTGGTCACTTATCCGGCCGCATCCCGTCCGCCGGGGTAAAGGGAGTGCGGTAGCCCCTGTCTCTCACCATTGGTCATTGATCCAGCCGCATCCCGTCCGCCGGGGGAAAGGGAGGAAGTGCATCGTTTCTCCGTTCGACGGCGCTGAGGCTGCACGTCCCGATCTGCGGTACACGCCATTCTCTCTGACCAAGCTCCGGCGCTGCAGGGCCTATGCCACCTGCTCGCAGATTCCGCCCGCCGCCGCTCACCTAGTTACATCCCAACGACCTCCAGGTATCCCCTCCAGCCTTGCTCCACTGCCTGTTTTCCCACGTGGCTGCATGTGGATCTTCCATAGTTCTTTTCCCAAAACATCGCTCGTCCAGCGTACTTTCCATATTGCATTCTCGTCCTCACACCGTTTTAGACAAACACAACCGTGTTGTTATCTTCCCTTAGGACAAGGAATATGCTTCTTTTTTGTCGTCGCATGTGTCATCAATTGTTATTGGCCAGTAATTGTTTCCTTTCTACCTCTTTTTTGCAAACAGGACTATCCATTTCACGTCGTTGCTATTGCGACCTTTTGGTGAACTGCACAAATCACTTTTTTCTTAAGACTATTTTGTGCAATTGCACTAAAATGTCACACAGGCAACGTCTCTACATTTCAGTGCGACTGCACAAAGGGAGATTGGTTTTTCTCTATCCTCGTCATCCAACTCCGAGCCTAATCTTCTCCAACTAGTTAGTCTTAAGAGAGACTACAAAGGTGACCAGCTTCTATTTGTGTCTTTATTGTTTCATCAGCAGTCCTCTATTATCGTAATCACACTTGATATCTTTGGAACAGGGACGCTCAGCTCTATTTTAGTGGAACTGCACAAAATGATCGGAATGTTGCATGCTCCAGATAGCTACTTTTTTTTTCCCAACATGCCTTGTTGATTTAGACAGAGCTGGGGGGACGTTGCTGCCAATGAAAGCATGGATCAATTTTAATTTAACACGTTCTCACAACTTTGTCTTTAGTTGTGATGTAATTATTAGCTCTAATCTGCTAATAATTGACACGCATTAGCAAGGAAGTTAGTTTTTTATTGTTTCCAAAAGAGCATCGAATGCAAGACACGCGAAACAAAAGCTGAAAGCTCACACCATTGTATAGTACGTCAATTATGTAAACAAATGATGGAAGCTTGATAGCATTGCCAGAAGCCTCTTCATCATCCGGGTCCATGTGCCATGCACAAAATTATACTCCTTCGTTCCTAAATATTTGTCTTTTTACAAATTTCAAACGGGCATATTTTAGTGTGTAGATTCACTCATTTTGCTTCGTATGTGTACGCACTCCGTTCCTAAATATTATATTCGTCTTAACAGAGATTTCAACAAGTGACTACATATGGAGCAAAATGAGTGAATCTACACTCTAAAATATGTCTATATACATCCGTATGTGCTAGTCCATTTGAAATCTCTAAAAAGACAAATATTTGAGAGAGAGAGAGAGAGAGTAGTCACTCGTTGAAATCTCTAGAAAGAGAAATACTCCGGACTATATTTAAGAACCAAGGGGGTAGTGCAGAACCGCATGGGAGACTCAGCCCGGTCGTTGCACCGCATTAATAGTGAGTAATGAGCAGTCAAATCATAAGCCCCACCTTTCCCACTGTAAGTTGTTCTGAAGAAGCAACCATCAATACGCTCTTCTTTGAATCCGCTCATACTACTCCATCCATCACTGTTTATACAGCGCGCTTCAGAAAAAAGAAAAAAATCTGTGGGACCAAGGCGACTAGCGATCAGCCTGAAAAATAGCATTGGTAGTTATAGCACGGCGTCTATTACTAGAGGGAATAATGCGTACACACATGCATGCAGTGCTTCCACCCCGGGTACACACATGCATGCACTCCGTAGTAGTACAGTACATGGAGAGAAAATTGTGGACTTGATTGCGGTTACCACGCCCTAATTAATTGAGCATTATACCAAACGCGTCTAAAGTCTCTCTGGTGGTGGAAATGCATTGAGAGAAATGCATCATAATGAAGCGCGCCCTGTAAACTGTGATGGACGGTGGAGTAGTATGAAGGTGCAAAACTAAGTACATGTACTACTGCGCTTGGCTCTTCGCCCCTTCGTGAAGTCGACCAATGACGGTACTCCGCATGTTGGGTACTACAGTGTATGCCTCTGACAATCTGACACCGAATGGACTGATGCATGTCCACCAAGGGTAGGATGCATTAGTCAAAAGGTGTAAGCGAGCTTCACCTTGTCCTGCAAGCTTCTCCTCGTTCTGCGAGCTGACGGGACACACCAAAAAGTAGTGCTAGTCCATACTCCCTCCTTTCCGGTTAATATGCCTTAATCTTTTTTGCGGGTAAATGAGTGAGCTTTATTCATATATAAGCATTCTTAGGACGATCAGCCAAGACACTGGTCACTCGGAAGCGAGGTACCCCGCAAAAAAAGAAGTAGGAAGCGAGGTGTTTCATCAAGCCAGCTCTCGGCCACATTCAAAGTGAAGCAATCACGGTTCGCACGAAGATGCGCCGCAAGGTTTGCTGACCTGTTTACATGCTGAATAACAAAAAAGAGGAAATATTACTGAGCACTACTATTTGTAACAGGACATGAGCCAGAATTAAGCGAGAATTGTGGCGAGTGTTCCATGCAATCAACTTCCATTATCACATGCGAGAACCCTCAAAGAGACCCAAATGTGTTGAAGATTGCTTTATCACATTTTAAAATTATAATAAGAGTGCAGACGCTCCTCCATCCGGTTCCTAGTACTAGTATAGTACGTACCTTTATGGATTATAGTAGTAGTACTAGTAAGGCCTCCTTTGGTTTGTAGGATTTTTGTAGGAATTCTATAGGATAGGATTTGCAAAGGAAAAATTCCTTTGAAGCCCTTTGGTTTGTAGGAATGGATTCCTATTCCTATGTAAGATAGGAATCAATCCTTCATGTTTTGGAGGAAAAAAAACATTACCCTAGACGAAAAAATCCTATCCTATGCACCAAATGACATCTCTTTCTCTATAGGAATTGACATGCATGTCATCTCGCTTCCTATGATTTTCCTATTCCTATAAAATTCCTATCCTATGAACCAAAGAAGGCCTAAACTTTGCTCTTGGCTGTTCGGGAAGTCGAACAATAATAGCACTAGTAGTATAGTGTATGCTTCTGGCAATCTGACACCGAGTTAACTGTTGCACGTCCACCGGCTGAGCGAGGGAGACTTGCATTAGTCAAAAGTTTATCCTTGTGCTGCGAACCACCGTGCGCAAGCTTCTCCCGACCTGCAACCTTCTCCTCGTTCGGCAAGTTGACGGGACACAGCAAAGTAATGCTAGTCCATGCTGCCTCCTCTCCGGTTAATATGGCTTAATTTCAAACGAGATAAATACACTGTCTGTCATTGTATATTTGTAAAAATACGGTCAGTGGACTTCATAATACGCTCATTGAGCTCAATATAAATATTTTCCGGTGTTCATATGGTCACTAGCTCATCCTGACTAAGTATGTGTGTGCATGCACGTGTAGGTTGAGCACTTGAGCATGACCGTGTGTGTTCCGTCATGTGCTCGGACATGCATGCATTAGGGCGTCGCCAGCATTTTTGTGTCCATGTGTACGTGTGACTGTTGCATACACGTAGGGGGAGTACGTGTAGGGGCCACTAAGGAGCAGTCAAATCACACAGTAAGTTAATCGGAAGAAGCAACCATCATGTCACTCTTGAATGACACGTACGCAATATTTCAAACGGGCATATTTTAGAGTGTAGATTCACTCATTTTTCTTCGTATGTGTACTCCCTCCGTTCCTAAATATTATATTCGTCTTAACAGAGATTTCAACAAGTGACTACATATGGAGCAAAATGAGTGAATCTAACCTCTAAAATATGTCTATATACATCCGTATGTGCTAGTCCATTTGAAATCTCTAAAAAGACAAATATTTGAGAGAGAGAGAGAGAGTAGTCACTCGTTGAAATCTCTAGAAAGAGAAATACTCCGGACTATATTTAAGAACCAAGGGGGTAGTGCAGAACCGCATGGGACACTCAGCCTGGTCGTTGCACCGCATTAATAGTGAGTAATGAGCAGTCAAATCATAAGCCCCACCTTTCCCACTGTAAGTTGTTCTGAAGAAGCAACCATCAATACGCTCTTCTTTGAATCCGCTCATACTACTCCATCCGTCACTGCTTATACAGCGCGCTTCAGAAAAAAGAAAAAAAATCTGTGGGACCAAGGCGACTAGCGATCGGCCTGAAAAATAGCATTGGTAGTTATAGCACGGCGTCTATTACTAGAGGGAATAATGCGTACATACATGCATGCAGTGCTTCCACCCCGGGTACACACATGCATGCACTCTGTAGTAGTACAGTACATGGAGAGAAAATTGTGGACTTGATTGCGGTTACCACTCCCTAATTAATTGAGCATTATACCAAACGCGTCTAAAGTCTCTCTGGTGGTGGAAATGCATTGAGAGAAATGCATCATAATGAAGCGCGCCCTGTAAACTGTGATGGACGGTGGAGTAGTATGAAGGTGCAAAACCAAGTACGCGTACTACTGCGCTTGGCTTTTTGCCCCTTTGTGAAGTCGAACAATGATGGTACTCCGCATGTTGGGTACTACAGTGTATGCCTCTGACAATCTGACACCGTATGGACTGATGCATGTCCACCGAGGGTAGGATGCATTAGTCAAAAGGTGTAAGCGAGCTTCACCTTGTCCTGCAAGCTTCTCCTCGTTCTGCGAGCTGACGGGACACACCAAAAAGTAGTGCTAGTCCATACTCCCTCCTTTCCGGTTAATATGGCTTAATCTTTTTTGCGGGTAAATGAGAGAGCTTTATTCATATATAAGCATTCTTAGGGCGATCAGCCAAGACACTAGTCACTAGGAAGCGAGGTACCCCACAAAAAAAGAAGTAGGAAGCGAGGTGTTTCATCAAGCCAGCTCTTGGCCACATTCAAAGTGAAGCAAGCACGGTTCGCACGAAGATGCGCCGCAAGGTTTGCTGACCTATTTACATGCTGAATAACAAAAAAGAGGAAATATTACTGAGTGCTACTATTTGTAACAGGACATGAGCCAGAATTAAGCAAGAATTGTGGCGAGTGTTCCATGCAATCAACTTCCATTATCACATGCGAGAACCCTCGAAGAGAACCAAATGTGTTGAATATTGCTTTATCACATTTTAAAATTATAATAAGAGTGCAGACGCTCCTCCATCCGGTTCCTAGTACTAGTATAGTACGTACCTTTATGGATTATAGTAGTAGTACTAGTAAGGCCTCCTTTGGTTTGTTGGATTTTTGTAGGAATTCTATAGGATAGGATTTGCAAAGGAAAAATTCCTTTGAAGCCCTTTGGTTTGTAGGAATGGATTCCTATTCCTATGTAGGATAGGAATCAATCCTTCACGTTTTGGAGGAAAAAAAACATTACCCTAGACGAAAAAATCCTATCCTATGCACCAAATGACATCTCTTTCTCTATAGGAATTGACATGCATGTCATCTCACTTCCTATGATTTTCCTATTCCTATAAAATTCCTATCCTATGAACCAAAGAAGGCCTAAACTTTGCGCTTGGCTGTCCGGGAAGTCGAACAATAATAGCACTAGTAGTATAGTGTATGCTTCTGGCAATCTGACACCGAATTAACTGTTGGACGTCCACCGGCTGAGCGAGGGAGACTTGCATTAGTCAAAAGTTTCTCCTTGTCTTGCGAGCCACCGCGCGCAAGCTTCTCCCGCCCTGCAACCTTCTCCTCGTTCGGCAAGTTGACGGGACACAGCAAAGTAATGCTAGTCCATGATGCCCCCTCTCCGATTAATATGGCTGAATTTCAAACGAGATAAATACACTGTCTATCATTGTATATTTGTAAAAATACGGTCAGTGGACTTCATAATACGCTCATTGAGCTCAATGTAAATATTTTCCGATGTTCATACGGTTACTAGCTCACCCTAACTGAGTATGTGTGTGCATGCACGTGTAGGTTGAGCACTTGAGCATGACCGTGTGTGTTCTGTCGTGTGCTCGGAAATGCATGCATTAGGGCATCGCGAGCATTTTTGCGTCCATGTGTATGTGTGACTGTTCCATACACGTAGGGGGAGTACGTGTAGGGGCCACTAAGGAGCAGTCAAATCACACAGTAAGTTAGTCGGAAGAAGCAACCATCATGTAACTCTTGAATGACACGTACGCAATATAAAATGGTTGATATGGAGAGAAAAAGAAAACCACCATATATACACTAGTAGGAGCCTAAGCTACAAGCCTGCTTGCTTAGGTTTCTCTCTTCACAAGCATAGAACGACGGGCCTGATCCCGCAGCTGGGGGAAGGGAACAATGTTCTGCTTAGACGCAGTCGACATTGGCGAGGGAGAAAACCCACAGTCGGCGCGTCCCAATCGGGGGTCAGCGCGGTATGGGCCGATGCCGCGTCCCAACCGCCCTTCTAGCTACAGCCTGACGTCCCAGGTAGTCCATCTTCCTTTTGGAGCTGGCTTGCTCCACTGCGGTAGCTCCATATCCATGTCGATCTTTCTCTACTTCTACCGGCTTCTACTTGTGATGAGTTTATGTCTCATGAACTAGTGCCAGTACTATTATTCTAATCACACTTCTTCAATATCTTTGCCATCAGGGATGCTCAGGTCGATTTTAGTGGAACTGCACAAAAGCATTGTATGATCCGAGGGTGCCAGCCATCTTTCCTTCGACAGGTTCTACCTGGCCAGGAGATTAAATCATGTTTAGGGTTTAGGGTTTAAGTCGTAGTGACCCCATCAGTAGTTTTTCTATCGTACACGCTCTCACAACTTTTTTCTTTAGTTGTGAAGTAAATATTGGCTATGATCTGTGAATCATTGAGATGCATCACCATGCGTGTTAGTTTTCCTTTGTATTTGATGGAATGTTGTAACGGGGCAACCTTGGAATAGGTATGAAAATGGAGTGGAAAAGTTTCTATTTTTTCGGAGAAAAAATGGAAACGGAGAGAAACCAACGTTTCGTTTCGTTGGATCGCGCCATCGAGCAAAACCAACGTTTAAATCACGTCTGTCGTGTTCGTGTCTCATCCTCCTCCACGGCTCGACCCCACACAATCGCTCGGAATGCCACTCACCGCAAACCGAGTAGTATACCATAACTTTCCCGCCTGCTTGTCGATGGATCGCGCCATGGAGTACTAGCACTACTAGAAGAGATTGACGAGTTGGGGGAGGACAGCTAGCTGTAGCACGGACTCCCAAGAACTTACTACTGGAAAAGATCGCGCATGTTGTAGCCGGTTATTGTGACCTTTCAACGCGGAGCAGCTGCGTGCACCCGAAAACGGCGCGGGCGACGCTCTCTCGGCCGGCGCGCCACAAACAATGCCGGCGCCAGTGAGAGGTCGCATCCGCTCTGGCCGGGCATGAATGCGGCACTGACCGTTTCGGGCGAGAAGCACGCGTGGGTGATGAAGAGGGTTCGGGTTGGTCAGGACCGGCCGTGGCAGTGGTCCGGACGTGCGCAAACAAGAGATGCTGTATGTTAATAATGTGCCAGTTGGACAAATATGATTGGAGATGGAGATGGAAATGGAATTTTACGTAAACACGGATATGCATGTCGATGTCTATGTGTGTGTGCGCGACGACTCTCGTGACCTGGAAGCAGAGGCGTGTTTTTGTTCGAGTTTTCTTTCTTGGTACGTTAGAAAATCAGTTTGTCTAATTCACATCTAGATGTTATTTAAGGATTTCATATCTAAGCTCCCACAAGTATATAATGTAGCAACAAGAAACAAAAAAACTAGGAAAAGACCAGAAACAGAGTGGACATCAACTTATATGTGACATAACTATGTCACATCTAGATGTGTCCTAGACAGACCCTTAAAAAATTGTCTACCAGTTTTCGTTTCTTTTTTCCGGGAACGCGTGTATTCTATTTAAAACCACTGCTATGGAGAGATTTTTTTACTCCATTATAGCCTCTTGTTTGATAGAGTTTCTCGCGTCTCGCTCTCTCACCCTCTCCATATCAAAAAAAGATGACAGTGTCCACTCTATCTCTCTCCTCATCGGTGGTCACAAATCCGGCCGAATCTCGTCCGCTGCAGGAGGTGAGGAGGTGCAGTGTTGACGTTGTCGCCGTCGGCGACGGAGGAAGCCGATGCGCACCGTCCTCTCGGAGCCGGCGCTGGCTCGGACAAAGATCCTCCGTGCCCTTGTTCGCTGTCGTCGTGTGGGCAGATCTTGCCCGCCCGCCTAAACGACATCTCGCCCACCTGAGGTATAACTTCTTGTACTAGTCCAGCTCCCTAGGTCACTGCGTGCGGGATTTCTTCTATGCGACTACTCCCCAGCTCCCCATGCATAGTAGCTAGGGTTCGTCGGCTGGTCCAACATCACCAACTAGTACTATTATAGAGGAAATGCCACTCAAAAAGTTGTCCTGATTTATGCCTTGGTGGAGGTATACATGTTGTTTCGACAAAAAGTACATGGTGGTTGTGTGGTCATTGTCCATATGGTGGTAGTACTATCACTGGTTAAATGAAGAAATGCTTTTTTTCTCGGGTATCCTGGTTTAGTTCCCATCAAGATAATTATGATGCTTCTTTTTGTTGGTGTACTTTTCATTAATTCTTATTGACAATTGAGATATCGTTGCTAACCCTTTTTTATAGTTTTGGAAACAGCAATGTGTATCTCCATACCCGGGCATGTCTTCCTCAATTTTAGCGGAACTGCACAAAATTGGATGGCCATTGTTGTTCCGCCTCACTGTCCTCTGCCACGTGGTTCTTCCTTCCTCGAGCTTGATTGCTGAGAAGAAACAGACCACAGTGAGGATTTGTCGAACTTCTTAGGTGCCTCACCCAAACTTGATGCCAAATGGATGATGCATCACCACGATGACCTATTGATGCTCATGGTTGCGCCTCATGGTTGCGTCGGCTGGTGAAGCTGATCGATTTTCGACGAAAAACAAGTTGTCTTCCATCAGTGCTCTTTGCTTGTTATGCACAAAGATGATATCCTTCGTCAATTCACCTTGGTTGCGTTGGAGACGCAGTCGTCTTTCATGTTGGTGCAATTTTCGCTAGGGTTTTACGACAGGTGGGCCCAAAATGGGGCTGGCTCACCTGTCATACAGCTCAAAGCAGGTGTAGTGTAGGCACCGGAGCTCAGTCTGTACTATAGTAGTATATATATAAGCGGGAGCCTCAGCGCTTGTTCGCTAGGGTTTGCACTCTCCACATGCTCGCCGCACTACATATATGTTACTCCCTCTGTTCCGAATTACTTCTCTTAGATTTGTCTAGATACGGAGGTATCTAGCACTAAAAAGAGTCTAGATACATTTGCTAGGGTTTGCTATATTCACAGTCTCTCACCCTATCTTCACCAGATCTAAACAAGACTGCGTTGGCCACTTGTCTCTCTCTCCCCCCTCATAGCTGGTGAAGGAGGCGTCTGTATCCCGTCGCACCGGGAAGGGGAGGAGGTGCAGCGTTCACTCTATCGCCTTCGGTGAGGGAGGCAATCCACTGTCGGCTGCGCTGTTCTCTTTCACCCAGCGCCTGTGTGGGAGGGCCACCGACCCCTTCTTCCTCTCTGCCGTACTTACTGTGGGCAGATCCGGCCTCCCGCCGCACGCCTTGCCACATCCCGACGACCCTAAGGTATACGTTTCTTTGAAACCGTCGTTGCTCTAGCTGCATGTGGATCTTTTTCGATCTGTAGTCGAATCTAGGTCTTGGTTCAAAGAGGAATGAAGGGTGTGGTGGGCTGGAGCAAGAATCTAGGACGTGGTTCAATGAGGAAAGGAGAGGCGGAAAGTAGTATAGACTAGCTATCCAGCCGCTTTGTAGGTCGAAAAGGGAAAAAGGGGGTAACCCAGTACACACATTTGTAAGGAACCGATCTCTTTGTTGAAAAGGGAAATAAACTGGGGGGTCGGGTAGTTTACGCACGACTAGATTTGCCGCCCTCACATAGGAAGAAGGTTCAAAGAGAACAAATATGGGACCAGCGCATATATGCTGCTTGGCTACATACTCTGCATCACCCATTTATACGTGTGGGCGCACATGGTGCTGGCATGTCCCATGCTGCTATTTTGTTGTTCTTAATCTCAGAATTAACTACTGATCTATTTTAAAAGAATTTCTCTGTTAATATGAATCAATGCAACCATTTTAGAAATGCCACTGTCCTATACATTATTTTCCATCAAGATAAGGTAGATGCTTCTTTTTGTGGCCGCATGTTTCATCCTCCTTTATTGGCCAGTAATTGTTTTCTTTTTTTCCTCTTAAAACAGGGATATCTATTCAACTTGTTGCTATAGAAAACTAAAATGTCACACTGGCAACTTTCCTTGATTTCAGTGCAACTGCACAAAACTTGATTGGATTTCCTATTCGTGTTGGTAGATTCGTATTTTATGTTGGTCATCTCATGAAAGGTCAGTACATGCCTTCATCCACATGATTGTGCAGTGTGCTTTGAGATGCTGTGCTACTTGTATTGGTACTGTTTTAAATAAATGATGAATTGAAGCTATTGTATTGCTGTCTTTTCCCATTAAGTAGTGAACAAAAATGGGACCAACCCAGACATGATGCTTGTTGCTTTGTTACAACAAATTCAGCATCACCCCCTTTATAAGCCAGTAATTGATGCCACTCTCAGAATTAAATACTGAATATTATTTCAAAACTGCAACACTTGTTAGGGATTGGCGGGATTACCATTTTTGTGGCTGCATGTTTCATCCTCCTTTATTAGCCAGTAATTGATTCCTTTTTTGCCTCTGTTTATACAGGGATATCTTCAACTTGTTGCTATTGTGACATTTTGGTTCACTACGCGAAACACTTTGCTTGATTTCAGTGCAACTGCACAAAACGAGATTGGATTTGCTATTCGTGTTGGCAGATTCATACGTGATCTTGTGTGCGTCATGACAAGTTGGTACTTTCCTTCATCCACATGATCGTGCAGTGTGTTTTGAGATGTTGTGCTACTTGTATTGGTACTGTTTTAAATAAATGATGAATTGAAGCTATTGTATTGTTGTCTTGTCCCATTAAGTAGTGAACAAAAATGGGACCAACCCAGACATGATGCTTGTTGCTTTGTTACAACAAATTTAGCATCACCCCCTTTATAAGCTTTGTCGTTCTTTATACATGTTGAAACACGGCATTGTTAAGATAATTGCTTAGTCAATATGAATGAATCACACTGATGGAGAATTGCTACTCTCCTTCTTTGTTTGCCATTAAGATAAAGTAGATCAGTAGATGCTTTTCTTCTGGGAGTACAAGTCATCAACCGTTATTTCTTAGTAATTGTTTCCCTTATACCTATTGTTGCTTACATGGATATCAAAATTAAAGCTCGGTTTTATTCTGACTTCGATTTTAGTTGAACTGCACAAAAGGAGCCAATGTGTAAGGCAAACTACTGCATTACTGGGTCTAGTTGGTCGTTCCACTTTGCAGAAAGAAGCAGTCACTGTTTGCGCTACATTAGACAAGGAATGACCGAGAAGCTTTACAGAGTATTATTAGACACCGGTGACATGACTAGTCTGCAGAGACCATTGGCAATTTAACAATACGTGGATTGCCCTGGGCAAAAAGTGCCCAAACAAGTATAAAAGCTACGACAGGACTCCACGATCATAGGCATTACCTATTTTTAATGGGAAAAGCTTGTCAAAGTTTAATCATTGATGTTAGCAAGAAGACGTTAGTTTAATATATTGGAACTGGAAAACCTTGTCAAAATTTGCTCATTGATGTTAGCCAGAAGACATGCATTTGATATTTTTGAGTGGGACGCCCTTGCTGTGAGCAGCGTCGAGTGTTTTTTCCTATTCCTGTGTTCAGTTTAGAAGTAAATAGTTACTATGCTGAGATATTCCTGTGTTAAGAGTTTGTTCTGAATATTGCCTATGTAATGCCAGGCCTTGTGTTTGATTGCAAAGTTGAGCTTGGAATGTTGTGTCATGCGGCCTCACGAGCTGTTCACCGTGCCTCCTGAGAATAATGCTTCGTATTGTTTTGCATGTCGATCTAATGCCAGTGATTTGCTTGTTAAGAAGATCATCCTCTTCTGTTGTTTCTGTGCTTAAGAAGTTCATCGTCTGATGTTTCATTCATAGCCTATACGACAAGTCGGGTAGGTTAGACGTGAAACCATATGATCTTCCGACCAACTCATGATATTAGGCCGTGATTGGATTGTCGTTTTCCAACCAAAACCGCTTGTAAAACTAACGCTTGTAAATTAAAGCAGATGGTCTCGGGCGAAGGCATTTGGTTGGTCGATTTCGACTAGTAAAATATCGGAAGTACTTGACACACGATAAAAACGCTAAACGACACTCGGTCGATTGCTAATCCAGCCGTTAGCTGCTGTTTCAGCCTTGCCCATGGATGTCATGATACGCACATCATGCATGTATCGTCTGGTAATGTCGTCCATATAGCAGTGCTCGTAAAATATACACTGGTCTCTCAAATTACACGCGTAACCCACCGGTTTTACTTACAGACCTCGGGCCCTCGGTTTCATTACGCCTGTATTTTACGCGTTGTTTTTGATGATGAGTAAATTACACTTGTATGTTAATACAGGTTTGAAATAAACCAGAGCTCCCAAGCGCGGCCTTTCCGTTTCATGCCGTCTCAGTTTCTCGAAGGTGCTCATAGGTGTCCGATGATCTTGGCTTCCTGAATGAGTAGCGGGTGCTGTATCAGACCATCCGTAGGGCCCGCGAAGCCCTCTCCGTTGACCTTCGAGTTGTTGCGCTCGCCATGGCGCCGAGCATTGTTAACATCGTCAACGAACATGAGGATTCAGGAGATGACTTTATTTTGACTGGATGACACTAGGGACCCACTAGGGCCATAGCCGTACGTATGCAAGTGCCTCCTTATTATGTACAACTATATTTTTTTGCTTTCTCCTGGTTTCGTGACATCACGTCCCACACCATTGTCAACCTATGTAGTCAATATAAACGAGAGAATTGCACAAGGTGCAGCCGATAGCTGGGAGCAAGCAGCTTGAGCAGTATTTGTGTTTTTGAGGCGTGAGCACTGCAGAGTTTTTCTTGGCGATGATTTCGTTGTTGTTCAGAGGAGAGCAGGGTATTAACTGGGCGGGCTATGGCCCGTCTAGCCTAGGCCAGATATCCATCCCAGATACTAATTTTTTCAAGATGAAAATGGCTAGCCCAGATATACGTCTTTTTGAGGAATACCCAGGCAAGGTCAACTTGTTATTCTCCGTGCGGCTGGGCTCCAAATCTTTCCTAGGAGGGATGCATTAGGCTTAACAGGAAAATGGGCTTTAAAAAATAATAAATGGGATGTAATTATAAAAACTAGGCAGTAACTATAAAAAATGCACCAAACACAAAATTAGTTTATAAAATATTATTTATGGATTTTGAAAATCTTAAATTTTCATTGTTGCACGCGCAATGTTTCGTTGGATTTTTACGTAATACAAATTTATATTTAATCTGACTAGAAATTTCTGGATAAAAATATTTCGGAGCCCATCAAAATGTGGGAAATTTTATTGAATTATGTCTTCAACGATTGGTTGAAATTATTAATCATTGTCCTAGCTAGAAAATGGGTTGTACTTTTAACAAACTGTAAATGGGTTGTTGTAAATTCCATTAGAATTCCAAAATGGGCTGTACATTCTTACAAAACGCAAATGGGCTATAAGTTCGCTGCCACACACTTGTGGGCCTACTAAGTGACGTGTCCCCTAAAAAAATAAGTTGACGCGTATGCAAGGCTTTGCCAACTTATTATAGTCTACACACGATTCTAGGAGCAGTGGCTGTTGGATGTCTATCCGACGGATGTCGTGCTTCTTCTTCAATCTCGGATATTCTTAGCTTCGACCGCCCAAAAAATGATTCCTCCCCCTGACATCTGGGGCGCACCGTTTTGGAGGCTGACCTGTGGGCCTACTAAGCTGGAGCGTACCAAGGGCTTTGTCAACTTAGTCAATAATAAACGTTTCTAGCTTCAGTGACCGTACAATGTCCATCCAACGGCCGTAGTGCTTCTTCAACCTCTGGTCTTCTTGGTCCAGCCGCCCAAAGCAACGCCGGTCGTGCCGCCTGCTCCTGCCTCCCGTGGCCGGCTGTGCTGCCGCGGAGGCCTCACCACCCCCATACTACTCCCACCGCTGGCCAGGCCATCCCTCCACTCACCCACACCCCCTTTTATTCTGCGGCGACGGCAGCCTCACACCGCAGTCGAACCAGTGAACCCTCGTACTCCTCTCCGCGCGGGCTTCCACTGCTGCATCTTCCCCGGCTCTGTGTCGTCCCCTTCCTAGGCCTCGCCATCATGTAGACCACCGCCCTAGTGCTCTCGGCGTGGCGTGGTCAACGTACTCAACGACCGACTTCCATCGGAAGAGTACTGTATGTGGAGAGGCTGCCAGCTGGGTCCAGGCGGCCGCAAGGAAGTGCCTCCTTATTACGCGCAAAATAATTATTCCTCCACCTTACAGCAGAGACCCACCGGACAGGCCACCTTATTTCGTGAAAAAACATTTCCCCCTGACTGCTCGGACCCACCGAACGGGCCAGCGTATTTTGCAAAAAAAACGTTCCCCCCGTTGTCAGCTCGGACCCACCGGAAGTGCCTCCTTATTAAGCACAAAAATTGAATACTCCCCCCGCTAGCTGGGACCCACCATGGTGGTAGGCTGACTTGTGGGCCTACTAAGTTGACTGGGACGGGGGCCTTTGTCAACTTTACTCAATATGAACGATTCTAGCTCTAGTGACCGTACGATGTCCATCCAACGGTCGTAGTGCTTCTTCAACCTCTGGTCTTCTTGCCCCAGCCGCCCAAAGCAGCGCCGGTCATGCCACATGCTCCTGCCTCCCGTGGCCGGCTGTGCTGCCGTGGAGGCCACACCGCCCCATACTATTCCCACCACTGGCCAGGCCCTGCGGCAACGGCAGCCTCACACCGCAGCCGAACCAGTGAACCCTCATACTCCTCTCCGCGTGGGTTTCCACTTCCGCGTCTTCCCCGGCTCCCTGTCGTCCCCTTCCTAGGCCTCACCGTCATACACCGCCCTGGTTCTCTCGACGTGGCGTGGTCAACGTGGTCAAGGAACGACTTCCATCGGACATGGATTGTATGTGAAGAGGCTGACAGTTGGGTCCACGGCCGCAGCAAGGAAGTGCCTCCTTATTACGTGCAAAATAATTATTCCTCCACCTGACAGTGGGGACCCACCGGGCGGGCCACTGTATTTCGCGAAAAAATGTTTCCCCCCTGATTGCTGGGACCCACCAGCTACACCTTCGCACGCAAGGAAGTGCGTCCGGGCAAAAAAAAATGATTCGCCCCCTGACTGCTGGGACCCACCAGCTACATCTTCGCACGCAAGGAAGTGCATGACAGTCGGGACCCACCTGGTCGAAGCGTACGTAGCATTGTCATTCTGGTCGCGAATGTGTACGTACATATATACTGGTCGATGTAGATGCGCGCATGTAGCATGTACACATACGTACAGCGGCCAGTGTGCAAGAAAGAAAATACGGCCACGTATGTGTACATACGGGCGGGGTCTCAAACGCCTACTCGCGCATACGTAGGGCCAGGGCTCGTGTACATGGCTGGGTCGGAACGGAGAAACAGCGTCATCGTCGTGTTCATGGGGAGGCAACGGAATGCGTCGTGTTCATGGGGAGGCAACGGAATGCGTCGTGTTCATCGGGAGGTCTTGGACGGAACAGGCGATGGAAACGAGGCCTGGCGTACCGCAGAACGGAGGAAACGGCCTTGTGTTCGACCGGCCACGTTCGAAATGGGATCCTATTCATCGGGAGGGGACTGGTGTACCACAAAACGGAGGAAACGGACCTCCTACGGTCGAAACGGAGGTCCTGTTGATCGGGAGGGGTGTGGCGTACCGCAAAACGGACGAAATGGACTTGTGTTGGGGTGCTACGGTTGAAACGGGGGTCATGTTCATCGGGAGGGGTGTGGCGTACCGCAAAACGGGACTCCACGGGATATTGTTCATCTCCACCGTCGACCCCCTCCAGCCTCCACGAGCTACTGTTCATCCACCGTCGACCTCTTCCAGCCTCCACCTGCGACTTTTCATCCACGGGCTCCTGTTCATCCAGCCTCCACTGCGCGCTACTCCACCGGCTACTGTTCAACCACCCCTCCACCGTCTACTGTTCATCTAGCCCTCCACACCACGGGGTCTTGTTCAACCACCCCTCCATGGGCGCCCCTCCACCATCTACTGTTCATCCAGCCCTCCA
>NC_041380.1:187633583-187722472 GCF_002162155.2 Triticum dicoccoides | reverse complement strand
ACCGTCTACTGTTCATCCGGCCCTCCACACCACGGGGTCCTGTTCATCCACCCCTCAACGGGCACCCCTCCATCGTCTAATGTTCATCCACCCCTCAACGGGCACCCCTCCACCGTCTACTGTTCATCCAGAGGCAACGCCACCGCTCACTATTCATCCAAACCCCCCGCAACGCTCACTGTTCATCCCATCGATCGGCTTCAGTTAGCAGCAGTAGCGAAGGAATCGCTCGATCAGGTTCAGTTAACAACCATGGATCGATCGATTGGGTTCAGTAACGCGTAGCCTGCAGTGCAATCGCTCGGGTTCAATTAGAGCCCAATGCCTCGCTCGGGTTCAGTTAGAGCCAATGCCTTGCACACACGTGTGTACGTGTACGAGAGAAACGTGCATCGCTCGGCCCCGACCTCCTAACATAACTGGGAACTCCCCAAAAGTTTCCTCCCCCTCGCTTCTACCATGGTTTTTTCCGTCATGGACGGCCCAAAGAATGTCATGCAGTTGCGTCTCCAGCCCGCCCAGGACGAAAAGCCCATTTTCTGTCATGATTTTTTGTCATAGAAGTAGGAGCCCACCACATCTATGATGATACCGGGTTTTGTCACAATTATCGTCATAGAAGTGTCATATGTATGACAGAATTTTTTTTCGTTCGGCCCAAAATGTCACGGATGTGTCTTTTTTTGTAGTGTAGTGGAGCGAAGATGCAACACACTAGAGGAAATCATGGCAATGATGTCATGTGAGTAAATAATAAGCATATAGGCAATGCACATGACATATCGCAAACACAAACAAAAAGCAATATCATAGTATCATCATAGGCATGGGGCACAAAGCAAACATGGCAATAACAAGCAATATCTCCACCAAGCTTGCAAATACACATACTAGTATGAGAATCAATCATCATGTGTAATGCAAAGCATGGGTCACGAATCATGGCAAAGGCATAGTAATGAACATATCATGCAAAGTGAACATGGCAATATGGACAATAACCCATAGCCAAGTGAGGGTCATGTAGAAGAAATGCGCGAAGTCTTTGTGCGAAGAGAGCGGTGGGAAAGACAATCCATGGGATCCCATGTCATCATTGCTCTCTAGAGCTCATTTTGTCAACTCGTGGGATTGCGAGGTTGGTAAGAATTCATGGATACCTACACAAAAGAGACGCAAACGAAAGAAATTGTGTGTCTGGTAAATGTACACATCATCCATCATGATGTGTATGTGCACGTGAAAGTTAGCACAAGATAAGCGTTGCTCAAAGAAATTTGATGCATGGTATAAGAACATGTCATCCATCATGAAAGAATAGTTATTGTGTATAACACGATGGGGATGCAAATTGAGCATACAAGTATAAGGATCATGCAATGGATCGGATGAATCAAAATCTCCTAAAATGTATGAGGAAACTATGGGGGTCTCCTCATGAGCAATGTTGGAAACTTCATATGGATAAAATGGACAACATCCAAAACAATGCATATCCGTAGCTAGATGGTTATGGCATGGCATATGAGATAAATAATGCAAAGGTAGCATGTCAATATCATCACAAGAGAAACAAATGCCAATAACCATAGGCTTGTCATCTATGCCATATGTGCAAATTGGGTTTATTTTGAATGGCATATGCATAGTCACTAAGATGAGATTGCAAATATGACAAATGATTGATCTCATGCATAGAATATGACAAGTCAAGAGGATTGTCAAACATTATGTGACCGAGAGAATTAGCACAAGAAATCCTATGTAACATGGCATCACAACTAATAGACTCCACATGGCAATCATCATACTCATCATAAATGGGAAAATCATCGCATGGGGAAGTCACACTAGCATGAAGCATGGAAATAGGTTGATCAACATCATGCAAGCAATCAATGTCAAGAATGTCCACTAGTGGGACTAGAGCATCACCGTCACCTATGTTACCGTTTTCATTCCACTCAAATGGTGTAGGTAATGTGGGAAAGACCAAATGGTGGTCATCTTCATCTTGATGGAACCATGTGGGGGGTGCATCATATTCCACCATGGCCATCGCCTTGTCCAAGGGTAGGAAGAAGTCGTCGAGAATCGGCGCGTCGTCATATAAGGGACCTAGCACCAAATGAGAAGACACAATAGAGGTAGAGGTTAAGTCGTTAGAAATCAAAGTGGCCTCACATGCCCTATCAACTATCTCACTCTCTCTATGTGGTGGTTCACTCACTCCCTCAATGTAGGTGCACTCAATCTCACGTATGGTGGAGTCAGTCATCTCACTCAAGTGGTGGGGGTTGTGGCTCTCCTCACATGGGAATTGGGGAACTCGTCATATATGGGGCTAGTGGTGAAGTCACTCTCACTCTCAATATGGTGGCAAAAGTCACTCAAGTCATCATATGTGACCATGGTCGAAGGGAAAATCCCATGCTCAACCATCTCATCGCCGCCGCCATGGATGAAGGCCGAAGATGGCACATCATCACTCTCGCCTCCTAAGATGGAAGCATCATCCTTGCTCGCCACCTCGCCACTTGCCTCCAAAGCTTGGTCCTTGAGGGTCTCCATAGTCGTACTTGTCGCCGCACCATCTTGAAGAAGAGTCAAACTAGACTCGGCATCATCAATGCCACAAAGAGGGATGGCGGTGAAGTTGAACTTGGGAGCATCGTCTTGTAGCTCGTCGGGTTTGGACATCTTGGTGGTACTATCCTCATGCTCATCTTCTTGGAGCTTGGTCTTCGAGAAGTGTACTTGGGGTCAAGAAGCCTTAGCCTTCATGAGTTCTTGTTCCGCCTTGAGAGCACCAATGTAGTTGTCGTCGAGGGACTTGTAGTTCTCGAGGAAGATCATCTTGGAGATGTCGTTGTGCAATCCCATCATGAAGTGGAACTTCATCGAAATGGGGTCGTCCACACCGGCTCGTCGCAAGGCTTTCTTCATCTCCTTGAAGTACTCATCGATGGACTTGGAGCCTCGGATGGTGTTCTCCAATTGGTGTTAAAGTTGTTCCGTGTAGGTTGGAGGCACAAACTCTCGCCGCAAAGCTCTCTTCGTCTTGGGCCAACTCATGTTGTAGGTCTCCGAAGGTGCGTGAAGCCACCATGTGGACGTGTAGACGTGGAAGTTCCTTGTGGCGCACTTCACTTGATCTTTAGGAGGAACTTGATGTAGCTTAAGGTAGTACTCCACCAAACGCTCCCACTCAAGATACTCCTCGGGTTCTTGAATCCCATAAAAAGGAATTGCATGGTCGATGTCGAGGTCGTAGTAGCTCGTGGAATACGCGGACTTGAGCTTGGGGTGCTTCTCTTGAGCGTAGTCTTGAGGTGCTTGTTGGTGTTGGCGAATATGCCGTATGTCCATAGGCAAAGATGCCTTGAAGTCTCTTGGCGAAGATGCCAAGGGAGATGGTGAAGTCATTGAGCGGTTGTTGGTGTTGAGCTCTTGACCTTCACGTTCATGGTGGTGATGGTGTCGATGCCGATGTGACCTTGCCGGAGATGGTAGCTCGCAGGCATGTGCTCTTGAGCATCTTCTCGAAGATGAGGAAGACCGCTTGTAGGACATGATGAGGGCTTTGATCTCCTCCATTTGAGCTTGCATCTTGGCGTCGGTGGAGTTGTTCGCGGCATCGAACTCGTCGTTGTTTTTGTAGACCAAAGATGAAATGGCTTGCCTATCCATCACTCCAAGAGAAAAATGTGAGTGGTAGAAAGAGAAGAACAAATACCAAATGTACCTTGACCGAAGTTGAAAGTGGATCAATGATCACTCCAATGTGGACAAGGAAATAGCACAATTGGTACCAATTCTTGTCGGTTTCTCACACCTTCACAAATAAGGCTTATGGTGGAGCTTGGTGAGGATAGTGACACAAAAATTTGATGTAAAATGTTAGCAAGAGTCAATAATGTTGAAAGGGATTCACAAATTCGCAAGTGAAACAAGTAGACCAATAGCAATATGTGGCACACGGAAACACACACGGATAGATAAATGGGGTCGTGCAACCAAGGATGAGCTCAAAATGTGGAATCCACGGAAAATGCTCGTGTTGCACAACTCAAGAGAGACACTAGCATGATTTCTCCATAGGCGGATACGACACTTGTGCACAACCTAGAAGATGCAAAATAGATAAACTTTGTATCCCAAGTATGCTATGTGTATGATGTTCCGGTGGTATGATCCAAGATGATCGGATATGACAATCCTATATGCAATGTGATATGATGCTATGGCACTTTCTTACAAGCTTCTTTGCTCTTTCTCTTTTGCTTAAAAGCTTATTCTCTTTTTCTTTGTATGGCCACTTTTGCACAATGCACAAACCAAGATAGCTATTATGTATATGCAGGAACAAACTTGAGGCACACGAGATGCTATGATACAAATATGATATGGTATGTATGCAATGTATGGTGTAGATCACTAATGTGCACAAGTAACGTTGCCGACAATACGCAAATGGCTAGTCTCGATAGGCAAGAGACGCAAAATGGGCTAGGGGTTATCAATGAAATGGCAAGGGAATATACAATGGAGGGATACCACGATACCAAGATGATATGGAGGTTACCGTCCGTGTCGATGATGAGTGGAAGTGATCTTGATGGAGATACCGAGATGATGGAGACTCGTCCCTAAGTAGCCGAAACACCTTAGGAAATGGAAAAACTGCAAAATCAAAATCTCGAATGTCAAATGGTGGTAGCGGGATGCGGTGGTGGTTGCAGAAGCTCAATGGGATTGCGTAGATGCAATGATGGGTTTTGAGACACAATAAGGAAGTGGAGGGTAAGGTGCTGGACTATACACGGTGTCGGAGTAGGGAGCACGGTCCCTAAGTAACCTAAACGCCTTAGGAGACACAACTCACAACACAAACAAAATCGGGTTAAGTTGCGTAAGTCGGTGGTGGTTATGCGGAGGTTGTGGTGGAAGCCCTAGGAAAGATGCCAAAGTTCCAACAATTTGATGGAGTCAAATGGTGATGTCAAGAGCTTTCCAACGAGCTAAAGAACGTCAAAAACGGACTCCGGATGAATCAGTTATGGACAAAACGGTGAAATGGGAAAGGCTGAAATGCCAGGGGCCGGACATCCGGGCTTGGGCGCCGGATATCCGGGGGCTGATGTCCAGAAGCGTGCGGAGTTTGTGCTACATGAGCCGGATGTCCGGCTTGGGGCTCGGATGTCCGACCTGAGGCCCTGATGTCCGGCCTGACGATTCTAGATCTCGTTTGGGGCCAAAATTTTCGAATTGGGGGCGGAAATTTATGATTCCAAGTGCAAAATTTGACGGATTTCATGGATGGGAAGTGGGGAAAATTGGGGATATGTTAGATCCACTCGAAACCAAGCAAATCCATGGATCAAAATCAACAAAACTTCGTCAAACCAACAAATCACAAAAAAATTTGGGGCTATTTTTGGTGGGGATTTTCGAATTTAGGACGAAATCAAGCAAAACAAGGCAAGAAAAAGAGGGGTAGGGGCTCCAAATTCGTGATCATCCTTGCTCTGATCCAAGATGATGTAGGGTAGAACCCTAATCGCCTGATCTTTCACGAAAGGAGCGGATCCCGCGAAACACGAGGAACACAAAGAGGGAAACGGGGGAAATCACAAGGGGACACACAAGAGGAACACTAAAACTAACAAGAACAAGTCACACATGTGCTAGATCCTTGGATACATAGAACAATACACGGTCCACGGACAACTAGGGACAATACAAAAGGGTAACCGGTTCTTCTCCGTGAGGAGGTCTTGATGTTCTTCCCTAAAGAGGGGTCGATAACCCACAAGTACAGGGGATCGCAACAGCTTTCGAGGGTAGAGTATTCAACCCAAATTTATTGATTCGACACAAGGGGAGCCAAAGAATATTCTCAAGTATTAGTAGCTGAGTTGTCAATTCAACCACACCTGGAAACTTAGTATCTGCAGCAAAGTGTTTAGTAGCAAAGTAATACGATAGTGGCGGTAGTGACAACAAAAGTAATGTTTTTGGTATTTTGTAGTGATTGTAATAGTAGCAGCAGGAAAGTAAATAAGTGTAAACCAGTATATGGAAAACTTGTAGGCACCGGATCAGTGATGGATAATTATGCCGGATGCGGTTCATCATGTAACGGTCATAACATAGGGTGACACAGAACTAGCTCCAATTCATCAATGTAATGTAGGCATGTATTCCGTATATAGTCATACATGCTTATGGAAAAGAACTTGCATTACATCTTTTGTCCTACCCTCCCATGGCAGCGGGGTCCTATCGGAAAATAAGGGATATTAAGGCCTCCTTTTAATAGAGAATCGGAACAAAGCATTAGCACATAGTGAATACATGAACTCCTCAAACTAATGTCATCACCGGGAGTGGTACCGATTATTGTCACTTCGGGGATGCCGGATCATAACACATAGTAGGTGACTATAGACTTGCAAGATCGGATCAAGAACTCACATATATTCATGAAAACATAATAGGTTCAGATCTGAAATCATGGCACTCGGGCCCTAGTGACAAGCACTAAGCATAGCAAAGTCATAGCAACATCAATCTCAGAACATAATGGATACTAGGGATCAAACCCTAACAAAACTAACTCGATTACATGATAAATCTCATCCAACCCATCACCGTCCAGCAAGCCTGCGATGGAATTACTCACGCATGGCGGTGAGCATCATGAAATTGGTGATGGAGAATGGTTGATGATGACGACGGCGATGAATCCCCCTCTCTGGAGCCCTGAACGGACTCCAGATCAGCCCTCCCGAGAGGTTTTAGGGCTTGGTGGCAGCTCCATATCGTAAAACGCGATGATTTCTTCTCCCTGATTTTTTCTCTCTGAAAGCAAATATATAGAATTGGAGTTGGCGTCAGAGGGTTTCCAGGGAGCCCATGAGGTAGGGGGCGCCCTAGGGGGGGCGCCCCCCACCCTCGTGAGAAGGGTGTGGGCCCCCTGGTCTTCATCTTTGGCGAGGATTTATTATTATTTTTTCTAAGATGTTCTGTGGAGTTTCAGGTCATTCCGAGAATATTTGTTTTCTGCACATAAAACAACACCATGGTAATTCTGCTGAAAACAACATCAGTCCGGGTTAGTTCCATTCAAATCATACAAGTTAGAGTCCAAAACAAGGGCAAAAGTGTTTGGAAAAGTAGATACGATAGAGACGTATCAACTCCCCCAAGCTTAAACCCTTGCTTGTCCTCAAGCAATTCAGTTGACAAACTGAAAGAAAGAAAGAAAAACTTTTACAAACTTTGTTTGCCCTTGTTGTTGTAACTATGTCAAGCCAGCATTCAAGTTTTCAGCATAGATCATAACTAACCACATTTGCAATAATTCTCAAGTCTCACAATTACTCATATCAATAGCATAATCAACTAGCAAGTCATAATAATAAATCTCGGATGACAACACTTTCTCAAAACAATCATAATATGATAAACAAGATGGTATCTCGCTAGCCCTTTCTGAGACCGCAAAACATAAATGCAGAGCACCTTTAAAGATCAAGGACTGACTAGACATTGTAATTCATGGTAAAAGAGATCCAATCATAGTCATACCCAATATAAATTAACAGTGATGAATGCAAATGACGGATGTGCTCTCCAGCTAGTGCTTTTTAATAAGAGGGTGATGACTCAACATAAAAGTAAATGTATAGGCCCTTCACAGAGGGAAGTAGGGATTTGTAGAGGTGCCAGAGCTCGGTTGTGAAATAGAGATAAATTGTATTTTGAGCGGTATACTTTCATTGTCAACGTAACAACTAAGAGATGGCGATATCTTCCATGCTACACACATTATAGGCGGTTCCCAAACAGAATGGTAATGTTTATACTCCCCCTCCTCCAACAAGCATCAATCCATGGCTTGCTCGAAACAACGAGTGCCTCCAACATACATTAGGTCCCAGGGGGAGTTTTGTTTGCAATTAATTTTGATTTAGTTTGCATAAAGCATGGGACTGGGTATCCCGGTGACCAGCCATTTTCTCGTGAGTGAGGAGCGGAGTCCACTCCTCTTGAGAATAACCCGCCTAACACGGAAGATAAGGACAGCCTTGGTTGATACATGAGCTATTCGAGCATACAAAACAGAATGTTTATTTGAAGGTTTAGAGTTTGGCACATACAAATTTACTTGGAACGGCAGGTAGATACCGCATATAGGAAGGTATAGTGGACTCATCTGGAATAACTTTGGGGTTTAAGGGATTGGATGCACAAGCAGTATTCCCGCTTAGTACAGGTGAAGGCTAGCAAAAGACTGGGAAGCGACCAACTAGAGAGCGACAGCAACCATGTACATGCATTAAAATTAATAAACATTGGATGCAAGCATGAGTAGGATATAATCCACCATGAACATAAATATCGTGAAGGCTATGTTGATTTTGTTTCAACTACATGCGTGAACATGTGCCAAGTCAAGTCACTTAAATCATTCAAAGGAGGATACCACCCCATCATACCACATCATAATCATCTCAATAGCATGTTGGCACACAAGGTAAACCATTATAACTCATAGCTATTCAAGCATGGCACAAGCAACTATGATCTCTAATTGTCATTGCAAACATGTTTATTCATAATAAGCTGAATCAAGAACGAGGGACTCATCATATTTACAAAAACAAAAGAGGTCGAGTTCATACCAGCCTTTCTCATCTCAGTCAGTCCATCATATATCATCATAATTTCCTTTCACTTGCATGACCGAACGGTGTGAATAATAATAAGAGTGCATGTGCATTGGACTAAGCTGGAATATTGGAGGTTTCAATAAACAGGAGAAGACAAGGCAATATGGGCTCTTAGTTAAATCAACAATAATGCATATAAGAGCCACATCAACAATTTAATTATGGTCTTCTCCTACTGACCCCCAAAAGAAAAGAAAAGAAATAAAACTATTTACACGGGAAAGCTCCCAACAAGCAAAAGAAGAACGGGAAGTATTTTTGGATTTTCTTTTGAATTATTACTACTACAGCAGAAAAATAAACTATTACTAATTTTTTTGGTTTTTCTTAAGGTTTAACAAACACAAAAGAAGAAAGCAGGAAAAAGAAAATAAACTAGCATGGATATTACTGTGAAAAAGTATGAGCACCGACATCTAGCAATGAGTGTGTGTGAACATAAATGTAATGTCGGTGAGAAATACGTACTCCCCCAAGCTTAGGCTTTTGGCCTAAGTTGGTCTATGGCCATGACTGGCCTGGCGGATATCCATAATAATAGTTGTTGGGGTCGTACTATGATGAGGAAGAATAGTTGGGATCATACTGTTGTGCAGCGGTTATCGCCTGCTGAGCTGCAGCGTGGAGTCGAGCTGCCTGCGCTCTCCTGTCGTACTCTTCTGCCTCCTCTCTGGTAGTAACGTATCTTCCTTTTGTCTGTGAATCAAAGAAGGCAGGAGCAGGGAGAGTAATACGGAAAACACGTCGTTTATCAAAAATTAAACGATATAAGAGAGGTGATTCAGGCCTCTCGACGAACTGGTGCGAAGCCATAGAGTCATAATCTAAATATGCAGGAGGCAACTCTGCATCACCCTCACGAATGTGTATCTCAAGAAAATGAGCTAAGTGGGTTTCATAAATTCCTCCAAAGAAATCTCCATTATGTCTATTATGATGCAACCTACGAGCTACAATGGCTCCCATATGATAACATTGGTCTCCTAACACAACACTCCTAAGAATGCTAAGATCAGGGACACACATGTGACATGCTTCATCCTTAGCATTTATGCATCTAACAATGAAGAGAGCAAAATAATGTATAGCAGGAAAGTGAATGCTCCCTATGGTAGCCTGTGTTATATCTCCAGATTCCCCCAAAGTTATACTAGCAAGAAAGTTTCTAAATTCAGGTTTAGGGGGATCCCTGAGACTACCCCATGATGGAAGTTTGCATGCAAGAGTGAAATCCTCTAGGTCCATGGTATAAGATTTGTCATAAAGATCAAACATGACTGAAGGAGAATTACGCGAAGATGAATACTCAAACCTCCTCACAAATGAACTTGTGAGATCATGATACTGGGGGCATTTGTTAGCCTCAAAATCCTCAAGACCGGCATTGCGCAAATATGCTTTGAATTCTACTTTAATTCCCGCACGGTCCATAAAATTTTCCGACGGCCATTTGCAAGGCCGTACTGGAGCGTCTCTTGGTGGATCCTCGTCAGATCGCGCATATCAATCCTGGGTCCTTGCTTCTTAGAGGAACCACCTTGGAACATCTTCCTAAGTATATTGTTTTTCTCTGAAAAATTCTGAAATTTTTAGTAACTTCAAACAAAAGTGAACCGAACTTAATAAAACTGATAGCAACTACTCCTACAAGTGCCTAGAGCCTATATCAAGCATTAGAACTACTTAGAACCATATAAATTTGACATGCAAGCTCAAGAACATGGTTACCTATGCAGCACAAATTTACAAAGAATAAAGCACTAGAACAAAAAGTAATTAGACCAATGGAGGAGTCACATACCAAGGAACAATCTCCCCAAGCAGTTTTGCGAGAGGTGCTTTGAGAAGGAGATCGAAAATCACAGCAAAAGTGGCTGGAACTCGTGCTTGAGTTGGTTTTTCGGGTTTGTGTGAGATAGAGGAAGAAGATGGGTGTTGGGATAAGTGGAGGAGGGTCACCGTGGGCCCATGAGGCAGGGGGGCGCGCCCTAGGGGGGGCGCCCACCACCCTCGTGGCCAGGTGGCAGCTCCTCCTGCGATAATTTTTGCACAGTGAATCCTCAAATATTCCCGAAAAAATCATATTAAATTGGCATGGCATTCTGAGGACTTTTATTTTCGTTATATTTTTATATTGCACGGGTAAGTCAGGAAACAGACTGAAAATACTATTTTTACTTTATTTAATATAAATAACAGAAAGTAAAAGTGGGGTACAGAAGTTTGTGCTTCTAGTTTCATCCATCTCATGCTCATCAAAAAGAATCCACTAACAAGGTTGATCAAGTCTTGTTAACAAACTCATTCCGATAATCATGAAACCGAGAAATTTCAAATAACACTAAGTTACATCAATGGGGATATGCACATCCCCAACAATAAGAATATCATATTTCTTCTTGACAGTAGGAAGAGGAAATTCAAAACCTCCAAATATAATCGATGGAATTTTTCCAATAGAGTTGATACTATGAACTTGAGGTTGATTCCTCGAAAATTGTACCATATGCTCATTACCATTGACATGAAAAGTGACATTGCCTTTGTTGCAATCAATAATAGCCCCTGCAGTATTAAGAAAAGGTCTTCCAAGAATAATAGACATACTATCATCCTCGGGAATATCAAGTATAACAAAGTCCATTAAAATAGTAACGTTTACAACCACAACGGGCACATCCTCACAGATACCGACAGGTATAGCAGTTGATTTATCAGCCACTTGCAAAGATATTTCGGTAGGTGTCAGCTTATTCAAGTCAAGTCTACGATATAAAGAGAGAGGCATAACACTAACACCGGCTCCAAGATCACATAAAGCAGTTTTAATATAATTTCTTTTAATGGAGCAAGGTATAATAGGTACTCCGGGGTCTCCAAGTTTCTTTGGTATTCCACCCTTAAAAGTATAATTAGCAAGGATCGTGGAAATCTCAGCATCCGGTATCTTTCTTTTATTAGTAATGATATCCTTCATATATTTAGCATAAGGATTTGTTTTAAGCACATCAGTTAATCACATACGCAAAAATACAGGCCTAATCATTTCAGCAAAGCGCTCAAAATCCTCATCATCCTTTTTCTTGGATGGTTTCGGAGGAAAAGGCATGGGTTTCTGAACCCAAGGTTCCCTTTCTTTACCATGTTTCCTAGCAACAAAGTCTCTTTTATCATAACGTTGATTCTTTGATTGTGGGTTATCAAGATCAACAGCAGGTTCAATTTCTACATCATTATCATTACTAGGTTGAGCATCATCATGAACATCATCATTAATATTGTTACTAGGTTCATGTTCATTACCAGATTGTGTTTCAGCATCAGACATAGAAATATCATTTGGATTATCAAGTGGTTCAGCAATAGGTTCACTAGAAGTTTGCACAGTTCTATCATTTTTCTTCTTCTCCTTTTTAGAAGAACTAGGAACATCAATATTATTTCTCTTAGAATCTTGCTCGATTCTCTTAGGGTGGCCTTCAGGATACAAAGGTTCCTGAGTCATTCTACCTGTTCTAGTAGCCACTCTAGCAGCATAATCATTTTTCTTACTATTCATTTCATCAAGCACTTCTTTTTGAGCCTTAAGTACTCGTTCTACTTGAGTGGTAACCATAGAAGCATGTTTGCTAACAAGTTTAAGTTCAACTTTAATATTAGCCATATAATCACCCAAGCGTCTAATCATATAAGCATTTTCTTTTAATTGTCTACCAAAATAAGCATTAAAGTCGTCTTGCTTAAACATACAGTTATCAAACTCATCTAAGCACTGACTAGCAATTTTAGTAGGAGGAATTTCAGCTTTATCACATCTATAGAGAGAATTTACCTTTACTACCTGTGTCGGGATATTGGGGTCAGGAGGTTCTTCAGTAAATAAAGAATTGAGATCATATGTTTCTTCAACAGGCGGTATACTAAGGCCATGTATTTCTTCAATCGGAGGTAAATTCTTAACGTCTTTAGCTTTAATACCTTTTTCTTTCATATATTTCTTTGCCTCTTGCATATCTTCGGGACTGAGAAATATGACACCTCTCTTCTTCCGAGTTGGTTTAGGAATAGACTCAGTAATTGGAGCAGGAGGTGGCTCCGGAGGTGCCCAATTATTTTCATTTGTCAACATATTATTCAATAGGATTTCAGCTTCATCCGATGTTCTTTCCCTGAAAAGAAAACCAGCACAACTATCCAGGTAATCTCTGGAAGCATCAGTTAGTCCATTATAAAAGATATCAAGTATTTCAGGTTTCTTAAGAGGATGATCAGGCAAAGCATTAAGTAACTTGAGAAGCCTCCCCCAAGCTTGTGGGAGACTCTCTTCTTTAATTTGCACGAAGTTGTATATATCCCTCAAAGCAGCTTGTTTCTTATGAGCAGGGAAGTATTTAGCAGAGAAGTAATAAATCATATCCTGGGGACTACGCACACAACCAGGATCAAGAGAATTAAACCATATCTTAGCATCACCCTTTATTGAGAATGAAAATATTTTGAGTATATAAAAGTAACGCGATCTCTCATCATTACTGAACAGGGCAGCTATATCATTTAACTTAGTAAGATGTGCCACAACAGTTTCAGATTCATAGCCATAAAACGGATCAGATTCAACCAAAGTAATTATATCAGGATCAACAGAGAATTCATAATCCTTATCAGGAACACAAATAGGTGAAGTAGAAAAAGCAGGGTCGGGTTTCATTTTATCTCTAAGTGATTCTTTGTTCCATTTAATTAATA
This sequence comes from Triticum dicoccoides, assembly GCF_002162155.2. Taxonomy (NCBI): domain Eukaryota; kingdom Viridiplantae; phylum Streptophyta; class Magnoliopsida; order Poales; family Poaceae; genus Triticum; species Triticum dicoccoides. The sequence goes on along the minus strand of NC_041380.1, from coordinate 187,708,988 downwards.
ACCTCTTAAGCTCATATCTATCTTCGCAAGCTAAAATAGCGGCAGAAGATTCCATATCAAAAAGATAACCCTCAGGAATAACAGGCATATTTTCATCATCACTATCATCATCGTATTCAGATTCAATAATTTCTTTTTCTCTAGCCCTAGCAATTTGTTCATCAAGAATTTCACTAAGGGGCATAGTAGTATCAGGCATAGAAGCAGTTTCATCATAAGTATCATGCATAGCAGAAGTGGCATCATCAATAACATGCGACATATCAGAACGAATAGCAGAAGCAGGTGTAGGTGTCGCTAACTTACTCATGACAGAAGGTGAATCAAGTGCAGAGCTAGATGACAGTTCCTTACCTCCCCTCATAGTTGAGGGATAGATCTTGGTTTTTGGATCTCTCAAGTTATTCATAGTGTTTAGCAGATATAAATCCCAAGTGACTCAAAGAATAGAGCTACGCTCCCCGGCAACGGCGCCAGAAATTTGTCTTGATAACCCACAAGTATAGGGGATCGCAACAGCTTTCGAGGGTAGAGTATTCAACCCAAATTTATTGATTCGACACAAGGGGAGCCAAAGAATATTCTCAAGTATTAGCAGCTGAGTTGTCAATTCAACCACACCTAGAAACTTAGTATCTACAGCAAAGTAATATGATAGTGCCGGTAGCGGCAACAAAAGTAAAGACAGCAAAAGTAATGTTTTTGGTATTTTATAGTGATTGTAACAGTAGCAGCGGGAAAGTAAATAAGCGTAAACCAGTATATGGAAAACTCGTAGGCACCGGATCAGTGATGGATAATTATGCCGGATGCGGTTCATCATGTAACAGTCATAACATAGGGTGACACAGAACTAGCTCCAATTCATCAATGTAATGTAGGCATGTATTCCATATATAGTCATACGTGCTTATGGAAAAGAACTTGCATGACATCTTTTGTCCTACCCTCCCGTGGCAGCGGGGTCCTATCGGAAACTAAGGGATATTAAGGCCTCCTTTCAATAGAGAACCGGAACAAAGCATTAGCACATAGTGAATACATGAACTCCTCAAACTAAGGTCATCACCGGGAGTGGTCCCGATTATTGTCACTTCGGGGTTTCCGGATTATAACACATAGTAGGTGACTATAGACTTGCAAGATCGGATCAAGAACTCAAATATATTCATGAAAACATAATAGGTTCAGATCTGAAATCATGGCACTCGGACCCTAGTGACAAGCATTAAGCATAGCAAAGTCATAGCAACATCAATCTCAGAACATAATGGATACTAGGGATCAAACCCTATCAAAACTAACTTGATTACATGATAAATCTCTTCCAACCCATCACCGTCCAGCAAGCGTACGATGGAATTACTCACGCACGGCGGTGAGCATCATGAAATGGGTGATGGAGGATGGTTGATGATGACGACGACGATGAATCCCCCTCTCCGGAGCCCCGAACGGATTCTAGATCAGCCCTCCCGAAAGGTTTTAGGGCTTGGCGGCTGCTCCGTATCGTAAAACACGATGATTTCTTCTCCCTGATTTTTCTCTCTCCGAAAGCAAATATATAGAGTTGGAGTTGGCGTCGGAGGGTTTCCAGGGGGCCCATGAGGTAGGGGGGCGCGCCCTAGAGGGAGCGCCCCCCACTCTCGTGAGAAGGGTGTGGGCCCCGTTGTCTTCATGTTTGGCGAGGATTTTTTATTATTTTTTCTAAGATGTTCCATGGAGTTTCAGGTCATTCCGAGAATATTTGTTTTCTGCACATAAAACAACACCATGGTAATTCTACTGAAAACAGCGTCAGTCCGGGTTAGTTCCATTCAAATCATACAAGTTAGAGTCCAAAACAAGGGAAAAAGTGTTTGGAAAAGTAGATACTACGGAGACGTATCTGGGGTCTTGAATCCGCTTGGGGGATCTTCTCCGGTAGAGGCTCGAATCTCCGAGGAGAAGGTAACCAAGTGGATGAGCAAAGCTCTCACACAAAATATGAGCTAATCCTTTGCTAACCCTAAAACATAGGTGGAGGGGGAGTATATATAGTCTAAGGGGCGAAAGGGTACATGGGCCACGGCCCAGATGCGCTGCACGCAGGCAGGGGGGCCGGATGTTCGGGCCTTCCCGAGACACCGGATGTCCAGGCACTGGGGCCGGATGTCCGGGCTGGCAGGGTCCAACCTTGTTGCTCTCCGGAATGGCGGGGTCCAGATTTCCGGGCTGGAGCCCGGATGTGCGGGGGCTTGGGATGCGCCGGAAGTTCGGGCTGGTCGCCAGATGTCCGGGCCTTGTAGACTTGGCCGCTGGCTCCTTGCTGCTGGTGACACGTCGAGGGGGCAGATGATCGGGCTAGGGCCGGATGTCCGGGTCCTGGAAGCTGTCTCCGTCTTCTTCCGTCGTCGCTTCCATGCTTCCCTTGCGGATTGTGTAGTTGTTCCTTGGCGCTTGCACTCCTCCTCATTGTCCGTAGTGTTCCGACAATACCTATGCATGCACACGAGAGGGGTGTCAAGTAGTATACCATCCTCGAAGGGGTCAAGTGAGCACGTGTAAAGGAGATGATTCACCTTTATGTATGTGAAGTAGATGTCGCACGTGTCACTTGCCAAACGGACTCTTGACATGGTGATGTCCATAGGATGCTCTGCATCATAAAATGCGCGGTAGGGCGTCCCATGTCTCGGCAAGGAAAAATATATGCGTGCACCACCTGGGAGGACCCCGAAACCACGCGGTAGGGTGTGCCACGTCTCGGCACGGAGGAAAAATGTGCATTCAAAAATATACTGTATCAGACGTAGTACCTATAGTTTAACCTCGGGACCCAGCTAGTCAGTCGAAAACAGCCCACTAGCCACACAACTTCATCATGCTAACGTGACATGGAGGATAGGTGTGGTTAGCTCCGTCTCGACCAGCCACAACGTCTCTTGTTCTAGGCGATTCTTCTAATTTTCCAAGATTTTTTAGTTATAATAACACCACGTCAAGCTAGCGCAGCTCTTCATGTGTGCCCGTGCGTCTAAAGGTTAGACGATGGAGAGGAGAGAGAGATTGCAGACCTGGGACCCACCAGTAAGTGAGTCAACGGTCATGCACGTGTTCACGAGGCACTCCCTCTACTCCACTCAACGTAATATTGTATAAAATCAAGTTATGGGACAAAGCCAACAACCGTTGTTGTTTCAGGCTATCAACTTACGCTTTGTAGTCCAGGTTGCCAGTTTGAATCTCGTCTTTCAGATTTGTTAGTTTTAGGTCCAAATTTGATCAATGACAAGTGGTACCCCCGTGTGTTGTTTTGATATTCTAGTGTGGGATGATTTTTTTGAACAAACACTTTGTGTGGTTAGACAAGTAACGACACGAGTTATATTTATTTTGCAAGTTTATGAACAAAAATGACAGCAACATAGAATATCACATCCACCCCGCAGCTTAGATGCTATGGTGATACGAGTTTTTACATCATTTGAACCGAGATCCAATGGCTTGAGATTATTCTTTTTAATTATGCGCAATGTCCAAACTCTCCAAGGGTTTTTTTGCAAATAAAACATTTAGGACTCTGATACGTCTCCAATGTATCTATAATTTTTGATTGTTCCATGCTATTATATTATCAACCTTGGATGTTTTATATGTATTTATATGCTATTTTTTATGATTTTTGGGACTAACCTATTAACCAAGAGCCCAGTGCTAGTTTCTGTTTTTTCATTGTTTTTGAGTATCGCAGAAAAGGAAAACCGAACGGAGTCCAATTGACCTAAAGTTTCATGGAGATCATTTTTGGAGCAGAAGAAGCTCACGGAGTACCGGAGATGGGCCAGAAGAGACTCGAGGCCACCACGAGGGTGGGGGACGCGCCCTACCCCCTGGGCGCGCCCCTACCCTGTGGCCGCCTCGGGGACCCCCCTGACTTGTTCCCGACTCCAACACCTCTTATATAACCCCAAACTTCCAAAAAGAAACCTAGATCGGGAGTTCCATCGCTGCATGCCTCTGTAGCCATGGAAAACCAATCTAGACTTGTTCCGGCACCCTGCCGGAGGGGGGAACCCCTCTCCGGTGGCCATCTTCAGCATCCCGGCGCTCTCCATGACGAGGAGGGAGTAGTTCACCCTTGGGGCTGAGGGTATGTACTAGTAACTATGTGTTCGATCTCTCTCTCCCTCTCCCTCTCTCTCTCCCTCTTTCTCTCTCGTGTTCTTGATTCGGCACGATCTTGATGTATCGCGAGCTTTTCTATTATAGTTGGATCTTATGATGTTTCTCCCCCTCTACTCTCTTGTAATGGATTGAGTTTTCCCTTTGAAGTTATCTTATCAGATTGAGTCTTTAAGGGTTTGAGAACACTTGATGTATGTCTTGCAAGTGCTTATCTGTGGTGACAATGGGACATTCACGTGATCCACTTGATGTATGTTTTGGTGATCAACTTGCGGGTTCCGTGACCTTGTGAACTTATGCATAGGGGTTGGCAAACGTTTTCGTCTTGACTCTCCGGTAGAAACTTTGGGGCACTCTTTGAAGTTCTTTGTGTTGGTTGAATAGATGAATATGAGATTGTGTGATGCATATCGTATAATTATACCCACGGATACTAGAGGTGACATTGGAGTATCTAGGTGACATTAGGGTTTTGGTTGATTTGTTCTAAAGGTGTTATTCTAATACAAACTCTAGGATAGATTGAATGGGAAGAATAGCTTCATGTTATTTTACTATGGACTCTTGAATAGATCGATCAGAAAGGATAACTTTGAGGTGGTTTCGTACCCTACAATAATCTCTTTGTTTGTTCTCCGCTATTAGTGACTTTGGAGTGACTGTTTGTTGCATGTTGAGGGATTTTTATATGATCCAATTATGTTATTATTGTTGAGAGAACTTGCACTAGTGAAAGTATGAACCCTAGGTCTTTTTTCAACGCACTGCAATACCATTTTCGCTCACTTTTATCATTAGTTACCTTGCTGTTTTTATATTTTCAGATTACAAAAAGCTATATCTACCATCCATATTTCACTTGTATCACCATCTCTTCGCCGAACTAGTGGACCTATACAATTTACCATTGTATTGGGTGTGTTGGGGACACAAGAGACTCTTCGCTATTTGGTTGCAGGTTGTTTGAGAGAGACCATCTTCATCCCACGCCTCCCACAGATTGGTAAACTTTAGGTCATCCACTTGAGGGAAATTTGCTACTGTCCTACAAACCTCTGCACTTGGAGGCCCAACAACGTCTACAGGAAGAAGGTTGTGTAGTAGACATCAAGCTCTTTTCTGGCGCCGTTGCTGGGGAGGTTAGCACTTGAAGGTAGATCTTTAGACCTTGCAATCGAATCTTTTAGTTTCTTGTTATATCACTAGTTTAGTCTATAAAAGAAAACTACAAAAAATGGAATTGAGGGTACCTCATATGCTTCATCTTTTTAATGTCTTTCATGGAAATAAGGATTCTGATAATTTTGCCAAAGTGCTAGAAGAAGAATGCATTAAAATGTTTGGCACCAAATCTTTGTATGATGAACTTGATTGGAATTTTGTTAGTACAAACTCTTTGAATATCCATGATACTAATAATGATTGCACTAGTCATGATGAAAATGCCTCTTATAAGCCTGTCAATTTTTGTGGAGTGCATAGAGTTTGCAAGTACACACCAAATAGGGAAGATAGATTTTGCAAGAGGCATAAGTATTTAGAAACTAAATGGTTGCAAGAAACGCTAGATGTTTGTGCTGAAAATTTAAATTTTCTTAGCCATCCTTGTGAACTTTGCAATGAACGTGGTCATTTAAATATCCAATGCAAATTGTTTCATGATTGAATCGTGTCCACAAATTGTGATGACTTCATTTCCCTTGCGCATCATAATGAACTTAGTTTGCTTCTGGGTTATGAAGAATTGAAATGTATAATTAAGTATATTCTAGAATTTGTCCTCGATAATGTTCTTGATTTTGATCTAGAGGAAATTTATATGTATTGTGCGGTGAATTGCATTGAAAATCCTTATATTGCAAATTACATAAAGACAAGAAAACAAATAGAAGATGAAGAGAATACTAATGAAAGGGAAGAGACTTCCCAATATGCTCCTATTATTTCTTATGATGAATCAGGTAACGAGGAGGAGCCTTCTATTCAACCAATCTCATTAATAAGGATCTCCAAAAAGAGGATTAAACCCACACATGATGTTGATAAGAAAAAGAAAAGACGGAGAAGCAAAGGTAAAAAGGCATCCCTCTCAAATGATGTTGCTCCTACTACTCATTGTGATGATATTAGTTGCTATAATATTGGTGCTATCCATACTATTAATGATGAGGGTGATTATGCTTATGATATGAAAAGGCCCAAGCTTGGGGACGTTATGTTTGATGAAAATGACATGTATGAGAATTTATTTGCTGCAATTAATGTTTGTCCCAAGCTTGGGGACGCTATGTTTTATGAAGATGATATTTTTAACCTCCCAAGTTTTGATATGCAAATTTGTTATGATGATAGCATGCCTCCTATTTATGATGATTATATTGATGAAAGTGGGTTTGGAAGAGTGTCAACTTTAGGAAGTAATGATCCCACTTTTTTTGAGGGTGTTGAATCTTATTGTGACAATTATGAAAGTGGATTTGGAGAGGTCATGACTTTATTTAGTAATGATTCCACTATCTTGGAAGACGTTTCAATCGATAATGATGAGAACAAAGTTGCTACTTATGATAATCATTTTGACGATACTTATGCTATATAAAGTAGTGATGATTATATTTATAAAACTTGTCATGATTATTATTACTCGTTTTTTGAATTTTATTTTTTCAATGTGGAAACAATTTATAGTATTCGAGTTTCTTATGATACTCTCACTATTCCGAATAAGAAGAATTTTGCTTATTTGGAGAGTAATAAAAATTCCATGCTTGTAGATCATGAAAAGAACGCTTTATGTGATGGTTATATTGTTGAATTCATTCATGATGCTACTGAAAATTATTAATAGGGAGGAATATATGCTTGTAGGAATTGCAATAATATCAAGTTTCCTTTCTATGTGCTTAAAGTTCTGAAGTTATGCTTGTTTTGCCTTCCTATGCTAGTTGATTATTGTTCCCATAAGTTGTTTGTTCACAAAATCCCTATGCATAGGAAGTGGGTTAGACTTAAAAGTGCTAGTCATATTCTTCATGATGCTCTCTTTACGTTACAATTCTTATGTTTTATGTGAGCATCATTGAAATCAGCATGCCTAGCTAGGGGCGTTAAACGTTAGCGCTTGTTAGGAGGCAACCCAATTTTTATTTTTGTTCCTTGCTTTTTGTTCCTGTTTAGTAATAAGTAATTCATCTAGCCTATGTTTAGATGTGGTTTTATGTTTTAATTAGCGTTTGTGCCAAGTAGAACCTTTGGGAAGACATGGGTGAAGTCTTTGTGATCTTGCTGTAAAAAACAGAAACTTTAGCGCTCACGAGATTAGCTACCATTTTTACTGGAAAGTACTATTAAGTTGATTCTTTTTGCAGATGATTAACAGACAAATTACTCACATCCAACGATGTATTTTAGAACTTTTTGAGTTCCAGAAGTATATGTTTGATACAGATTACTACAGACTGTTCTGTTTTTGACAGATTCTGTTTTGTATGTGTTGTTTGCTTATTTTGATAAATCTGTGAGTAGTATCGGAGGGTATGAACCATAGAGAAGTTGGAATTCAGTAGATATTACACCAATATGAATTTATAATGAGTTCACAATAGTACCTAAGTGGTGATTTATTTTCTTATACTAACGGAGCTTACGAGTTTTCTGTTAAGTTTTGTGTTTTGAAGTTTTCAAGTTTTGGGTAAAGATTCGATGGACCATGGAATAAGGAGTGGCAAGAGCCTAAGCTTGGGGATGCCCTGGAAGGCATCCCCTATTTCGTCTTCGTTCATCAATAACTTTACTTGGAGCTATATTTTTATTCACCACATGATATGTGTTTTGCTTGGAGTGTCATTTTATTTTATTTTGTTTTGCTTGTTGTTTGAATAATATCCCAAGATCTGAAAGTCTTAAATGTTAGAGAGTCTTCACATAGTTGCATAACTATTCGACTACTCATTGATCTTCACTTATATCTTTCGGAGTAGTTTGTCATTTGCTCTAGTGCTTCACTTATATCTTTTTAGAGCACAGCGGTGGTTTTATTTTGAAGAAATAGATGAACTCTCATGCTTCACTTATATTATTTTGAGAGTCTTTTAGAACATCATGGTAATTTGCTTTGGTTATAAATTTAGTCCTAATGTGATGGGCATCCAAGAGGGGTATAATACAAACTTTCATATAAAGTGCATTGAATACTATGAGAAGTTTGATAATTGATAATTGTCTTGAGATATGAAGATGGTAATGTTAGAGTCGTGCTAGTTGAGTAATTGTGAATTTGAGAAATACTTGTGTTGAGGTTTGCAAGTCCCGTAGCACGCACGTATGGTAACCATTGTGTAACAAATTTGAAACATGAGGTGTCGTTCAATTGTCTTCCTTATGAGTGGCGGTCGGGGACGAGCGATGGCTTTTCCTACCAATCTATCACCTAGGAGCATGCGCGTAATGCTTGGTTTTTGATGACTTGTATTTTTTGCAATAAGTATGTGAGTTCTTTATGACTAATGTTGAGTCCATGGATTATACGCACGCTCACCTTTCCATCATTGCTAGCCTCTTCGGTACCGTGCATTGCCCTTTCTCACCTTGAGAGTTGGTGCAAACTTCACAGGTGCATCCAATCCCTGTGGTATGATATTCTCTATCACACATAAACCTCCTTATATCTTCCTCAAAACATCCACCATACCTACCTATTATGGCACTTCCATAGCCATTCTGAGTTATATTGCCATGCAACTTTCCACTGTTCCGTTCATCATGAAACACATCATCATTGTCATATTGCCTTGCATGATCATGTAGTTGACATCGTATTTGTGGCAAAGCCACCATGCATAATATATCATACATGTCAATCTTGATTCATTGCCCTTCCCGGTACACTGCCGGAGGCATTCATATAGAGTCATATTTTGTTCTAGTATCGAGTTGTAATCATTGAGTTTTAAATAAATAGAAGTGTGATGATCATCATTAATAGAGCATTGTCCCAAATAAAAAAAAGAGAAAGGCCAAAAAAAGAAAAAAAGGGACAATGCTACTATCCTCTTTTTCCACACTTGTCCTTCAAAGTAGCACCATGATCTTTATGATAGAGAGTCTCTTGTTTTGTAACTTTCATATACCAGTGGGAATTTTTCATTATAGAACTTGGCTTGTATATTCCAACAATGGGCTTCCTCAAATGCCCTAGGTCTTCGTGAGCAAGCAAGTTGGATGCACACCCACTTAGTTTCTTTTGTTCAGCTTTCATACATTTATAGCTCTAGTGCATCCGTTAGATGGCCATCGCTACTCCTTGCATTGACATCAATTGATGGGCATCTCCCTAGCTCGTTGATTAGACGTGTCGATGTGACACTTTCTCCTTTTTTGTCTTCTCCACATAACCCCCATCATCATATTCTATTCCACACATAGTGTTATATCCATGGCTCATGCTCATGTATTGCATGGAAGTTGAAAAAAGTTTGAGATTACTAAAGTATGAAACAATTTCTTGGCTTGTCATCGGGGTTGTGCATGATGAGAGCATTCTTGTGTGACGAAAATGGAGCATGACCAACTATATGATTCTGTAGGGATGAACTCTCTTTTGCCATGTTATTTTGAGAAGATATGATTGCTTAGTTAGTATGCTTGAAGTATTATTATTTTTATGTCAATATTAAACTTTTGTCTTGAATCTCTCGGATCTGAATATTCATGCCACAATAAAGAAAATTACATTGAGAGTTATGCTAGGTAGCATTCCACATCTAAATTCTTTTTTTATCATTTACCTACTCGAGGACGAGCAGGAATTAAGCTTCGGGATGCTTGATACGTCTCCAACGTATTTATAATTTTTGATTGTTCCATGCTATTACATTATCAACCTTGGATGTTTTATATGCTATTTTATATGATTTTTGGGACTAACCTATTAACCTAGAGCCCAGTGCTAGTTTCTGTTTTTTCGTTGTTTTTGAGTATCGTAGAAAAGGAAAACCAAATGGAGTCCAATTGACCTGAAATTTCACGGAGATCATTTTTGGACCAGAAAAAGCCCACGGAGTACCGGAGATGGGCCAAAAGAGACCCGAGGCTTCCACGAGTGTCCCGAGGCCTCCAAGAGGGTGGGGGGCGCGCCCTACCCCATGGGCGCGCCCCCTACCTCGTGGCCGCCTCAAGGACCCAAACTTCCATAACCTCTTATATAACCCCAAACTTCCATAAAGAAACCTAGATCGGGAGTTCCGCCATCGCAAGCCTTTGTAGCCACTAAAAACCAATCTAGACCCGTTTCGGCACCCTCCCGAAGGGGGGAATCCCTCTCCGATGGCCATCTTCATCATCCCGGCACTCTCATGACGAGGAGGGAGTAGTTCACCCTTGGGGCTGAGGGTATGTACCAGTAGCTATGTGTTTGATCTCTCTCTCTTGTGTTCTTGATTCGTCGCGATCTTGATGTATCGCGAGCTTTGCTATTATAGTTGGATCTTATGATGTTTCTCCCCCTCTACTCTCTTGTAACGGATTGAGTTTTCCTTTTGAAGTTATCTCATCGGATTGAGTCTTTAAGGATTTGAGAACACTTGATGTATGTCTTGCATGTGCTAATCTGTGGTGACAATGGGATATTCACGTGGTCCACTTGACGTATGTTTTGGTGATCAACTTGCGAGTTCCGTGACCTTGTGAACTTATGCATAGGGGTTGGCTCACGTTTTCATCTCGACTCTCCAGTAGAAACTTTGGGGCACTCTTTGAAGTTCTTTGTGTTGGTTGAATAGATGAATCTGAGATTGTGTGATGCATATTGTATAATCATACCCACGGATACTGGAGGTGACATTGGAATATCTTGGTGACATTAGGGTTTTGGTTGATTTGTGTCTTAAGGTGTTATTCTAGTACGAACTCTAGGATAGATTGAACGGAAAGAATAGCTTCGTGTTATTTTACTACGGACTCTTGAATAGATCGATCAGAAAGGATAACTTTGAGGTGGTTTCATACCCTACAATACTCTCTTCATTTGCTCTCCGCTTTTGGTGACTTTGGAGTGACTCTTTGTTGCATGTTGAGGGATCGTTATATGATCCAATTATGTTATTATTGTTGAGAGAACTTGCACTGGTGAAAGTATGAACCCTAGGCCTTGTTTCAACGCATTGCAATACCGTTTTCGCTCACTTTTATCATTATTTACCTTGCCGTTTCTATATTTTCATATTACAAAAGCTTATATGTACCATCCATATTGCACTTGTATCACCATATCTTCGCCAAACTAGTGCACCTATACAATTTACCATTGTATTGGGTGTGTTGGGGACAAAAGAGACTCTTTGCTATTTGGTTGCAGGGTTGTTTGAGAGAGACCATCTTCATCCTACGCCTCCCACGGATTGATAAACCTTAGGTCATCGACTTGAGGGAAATTTGCTACTGTCCTACAAACCTCTGCACTTGGAGGCCCAACAACATCTACAAGAAGAAGGTTGTGTAGTAGACATCAACCTCGTGTGTGCCGCTACATCTTGGATCCAACGGCTCCCCGTTGCCCATATTAGGTGCTCCCCGTAGCTTAATTAGCCGCTATGGTGATACGAGCATCTAGGTCATATGATCTGTGATCAGATGCCACCTGCATAGTACTTGTACTTTCTGCGCAATTCCCAAACTCTCTCAGGTTTATATTGCAAAAACATTCAAACCTCCTACTGTGAGCCGTTAGATCTTTGTGAACTCGTATCACCATAGAATCTACGGTGCGGGAGCACCTCATATTCTCCGTGCGAGAAAACGTCAGGTGCTCTCACAGCTTGGATTCTACGATGATACGAGCTTCGAGGTTGTTTGATCTAAAATCCAATGGCATCTGAGCAGTCTTTGTGCTTATAAGCAGTCTTTGGGGGCATTTCTACAAAAAAACATTCGAACCACCAAGGAGTTGTTGGGTCACAAATCCAACGGCTCTGAAGAGCTTGTATCACCAAAGCATCTAAGGTGTGGTAGCACATGATATTCTGCATGACTATATGACATCCTCCTTCATCTTAGATGCTATGATGATACGAGCTTCATGGTCGTTGGATATGGGATCCAAGGGCATCTGAGTAGTTTTTGTACAAATTGTGTGCAATTCTCAAACTCATTAAGGTTTCCTATAAAAATATTAAGACATACTGTGAGCTGCTATATCTCGGATCTACAAGCTCCAAGCAACTCATATCAGCATATATCATCTAAGGTGTGGGGGCACATGATATTCTCCCGGGGAGGAGGGGGTGCACAACCAATCGTTGTTTGGCAGGGTGGGGACAAATATAATCTAAACAATCCTAAACAGAGCTTCACAATTTTATCTAAGGTCGAGGGGTTAACCCCCGACAATCTACATAGCTCCGCCTAAACACAACATTTGCATGTACCGTAGTACTAGACTTAATATTCATGTTTCAGTTTCCTGTTCATTTTAAATATTGAATTGAGGACCATGCATGTCTTACATTTTACTCCCTTCATTCCTAAATATTAGTCTTTTTAGAGATTTCAAATGGCCTGCCACATATAGATGTATATAGACATATTTTAGAGTGTAGATTCACTCATTTTGCTCCGTATGTAGTCACTTGTTGAAATCTTTAAAAGACTAATATTTAGGAATAGAAAGAGTATTTTTGAATTCGTGTCATACATGCATGGTTTGGACAAATAGATGCACTATACTTATTGGATTGTTGTTGTGTTCGTGTGTGTGTGTGTGTGGACATATGCTTGATACATACAAAGATTTCTCACCACCATACCGTTCATCTTCTAAATTTGAATTTGCAATGAAAAACTTACTAGGGATACCATGAAATGTGGAATCCAGGTTGAGATCACTATATCACAAACTCACTCTAATTCAAGAACTCGTCATAAGTCAATTACCACGTTGAGATTACTATTTGCAAGGAAAATACGGGCATTGTAATGCACATAGATTCGTTCGGCAATTTAAAAGATTCCTTTTGTATTCTTGAATGGTAGGACCAAATGGCGTACCAGCCAGACCTTGGCTTGTGTTGATCCTAAAAAAATCGGGCTCGTGTCCTTCTGGTGGCGTGCGTGGTACACACATTAGCCAACCCCAACCAGTCGAGCCTCCGCGTTTCGAGTCGAAATGTCTCGCGGCCAGAATTCCAGCCCTAGGAAATTCCCCTCATGTCCCCGGTCCATAATGACTACCGATGAACAATGGAGGGATGCTTTAGTAACTAAACAACATTACCTACCGTGCCGAGCATGATTCAATTCCCTCGGTCACCGCTCCCCAAGGTTACCCGTCAACTGCATTGCCTACTACTACTACTACTACTACTACTACTACTACTACTACTACTACTACTACACTAGGATGAGCACATAATTGAGCCCGTTTGTTCGTGCCTAGTACTTGAGTTAACATATCGGGCAATGCACTGGTACGGAGGGATTATCCTTTTACTCTTCATATATAACTTTCCTAAAGTCTAACTAAGCAAAATGTTTGACCAAATCCTTTCTTAAGAAATACAATAGGAAAGATGTATCACTTGAAAGTTTATTGCATGATGCAGGTTATGATATTGTTTCGAATCCTGGATTTTAAATTTCAGAAAATCCAAAAGTGACTAGAAATTCATGAAACTGAGCATGGTCACGTGATCTGACACAAATATGGCTACGTAATTTTTTTCTTCAATTTGAGACAAGTTGCTTATGAGAAGTTGCACAAATGAAGAGCCAAGGTATTTTGGAACAAAGACCTGTCAAATTAAGGCGAACGCTTTCACTATTGAAACCGTGGGCGTTTACGTGCCACCACGAGTCCTGCATCTCATCGGTAGGTGTCGTCCAAGAAAGCGTGTGAGTCGACGGGAGGCGTACGAGCAGACCGCTGCGCCGGCTGACAGGGAGGCATGCGAGTAGACCGCTGCGCAGGCTCACCTGGAGGCGAGCCCTTTGACCAGGCTCCGCCGCATCCCAACTACTTCCACTTTTAATGTCGCCGGCACCGCAGTTTAAAATCAACCCCGCACTACCCCATATCGCTACAATCTTCTCTCTTCCTCTCCGATTCTCCTATCGTCTACCTCCAACCAGCTTGACCTAACCGTACGCCATGCTACATCACGATGGTCTGCCCTTAGTTTTCCAGTTTCCTGAGGAAGACACTCAGCCAGAGTGTCAAAAGCATAAGGCTCTTTGGGACGATCTTCAACCGGCCTTGCGGGAAGACGTCGCGCCTGTCCCCGCTCCCGTTTCGGCACCCGTCGCCTGACTGCGCCAGCGCCCATCCCCGTGGCATTGATCGGCTGGGAGCCGCAGATTGTCGTCGAGCTTGATGCCACGGGGTTCCACGAGGTCCTCGCCGACTTTCACGCGCCCGTGCACCTGTCAGCGCATGCGCCTATGGATGCATTGACGCGCACGCCCGTGCCGGTGCTCGTGCACCTGCCAGTGCATGAGCCTGCATGTGCACTAACATGCGCGCCCGTGCCGGTACCCGCGCACACGAATGTCTCCGCCGCACTGTTGCCAGCGCCTGTTCCCGCGCGCGTGCCAAGGCCCCCCTTAGCGGCATGTATGGCCGCTGTCGACCGCTTCCTTGCACCAATGCAAGTCGCATCTTTCCGCCACTTGACTTGCTCCTGGAGACCGAAGTCCAGAATATTGTGGCCTTCCTTGAAGCTAGGGCCAACGTCCAGGAGTATGCCAACAATGGCGCAAGACGCCGCCGTCGGTCAGTGGCTCGACGACACATAGAGCACGACATAGGAGCCGCTTCCCACCGCAAGACGCCCCTGCCGCCGCTGTCGCGTAATCTAAATTTACCATGAAAAACGTTTGGATTGCCATGCTTAAAATCCGAACGTTTATCATTTACGTTTATTTTAGATCGATTGACGTATGAATGTAAAGTCGGAGTCAGACTGAATGAAATCTTTGGTTTGATTGATTGAATGTTCTGCTAGAGCCGTATCAAATTAAATATAAAATGTCATCAAGCCACTTGTATATCTTCTCATCCAACGATCTAGACTGCTTCAATGTCGAGCGCTCAACACGTTTAGCGTGCAGTTAATTTCATGCCAAAAATAGTGCTAATCACATAATAACACGCAAATAATATCCTACTTAATATCAGCATGCACTTAATATACTTCCAAATTAACATGCATTGCACGTACACGTTGACTAGTACTACTAGTACGTGAAACTGGTGCCGTAACTTGTGAACCCATCCTGATATGGTCAACGGCAACATCGCCCGCGAGTTCTTCGTGTTTGCTTGTGCGTCTAAACGCATAAGGGGAGGAGAGAGAGAGAGCACACACATGGAACCCACCAGTAAGTGAAGGCGAATAATACGTGCTAACGAGCCGGTCCCACTAATGTACTAAAAATAATATTACATGTTATCCATTAAATAGGCTGTGGTAATATAAAAACATTATATGAACAAACGGGGGTTCAACAAACATCGCTGTTCTACATATGTTGCCTATTGACGTGCGGCTTGAAGGCCCTGGTCGCATGTTCGATCCTCGTCCTTTATTTTTTATTTGTATATGGGTCCAAATTTGTTTCATGACAGGTGGGCCCCTCGGGGTGTAGTTTGTAGCACTTTAATTTGTGGGTCGAAATTTGTTCTATTCCAGGTGGACTATCAGTGTGTAGTTTTGTAGCTTATTTGTAATAATTAAAGAGAACAATATAGTTTTTTGCAATAATAGCATGGTGCAACGTTGAAGGCGAGAAAGGACGTGCGAGAGAGCGATAACCGAGCCAGAGGGAAATCAATTGGGGGAGGTGTGGGGGTTGCAACAGTGTTTGGAGTAGTTGTGGGCCGAATGCTACGAAAATATAATGTAAACCCACCAGAATATATGCCTACACAAATTAATCCGAGGTTGGAGTCCCCCTCGCAATGTAAATAGCTCCGACTTTGCGAGGGATGGAGAGGTAGCTTCAATGTGTTGAAGATACGGCGTGAGAAAGCGAGGTCAATTGAGAGACATATAGATAGAGAGACAAAGTGAGTGTGGTTCGACATTCATTGAAAAGATATATATGCTCTGGAGAGATATTGTCTGATGTCTACTACACAACCTTCTTCTTGTAGACGTTGTTGGGCCTCCAGGTGCATAGGTTTGTAGGACAGTAGCAAATTTCCCTCAAGTGGATGACCTAAGGTTTATCAATCCGTAGGAGGCATAGGATGAAGATGGTCTCTCTCAAGCAACCCTGCAACCAAATAACAAAGAGTCTCTTGTGTCCCCAACACCCAATACAATAGTAAATTGTATAGGTGCACTAGTTCGGCGAAGATATGGTGCTACAAGTGCAACATGGATAGTAGATTTGTAATCTCAAAATATAAAAACAGCAAGGTAACTAATGATAAAAGTGAGCACAAATGGTATTGCAATGCGTTGAAACAAGGCCTCGGGTTCATACTTTCACTAGTGCAAGTCCTCTCAACAATAATAACATAATTGGATCATATAACTAGCCCTCAACATGCAACAAAGAGTCACTCCCAAGCCAATAATGGGGGAGAACAAACGAAGAGATTATGGTAGGGTACGAAACCACCTCAAAGTTATTCTTTCGGATCGATCTATTAAAGAGTTCGTACTAGAATAACACCTTAAGACACATATCAACCAAAACCCTAATGTCACCTAGATACTCCAATGTCACCTCAAGCATCTGTGGGTATGATTATACGATATGCATCACACAATCTCAGATTCATCTATTCAAACCAACACAAAGTACTTCAAAGAGTGCCCCAAAGTTTCTACCAGAGAGTCAAGACGAAAACGTGTGCCAACCCCTATGCATAGGTTCATGGGTGGAACCCGCAAGTTAATCACCAAAACATACATCAAGTGGATCAATAGAATACCCCTTTGTCACCACGGGTATCCCACGCAAGACATACATCAAGTGTTCTCAAATCCTTAAAGACTCAATCCGATAAGATAACTTCAAAGGGAAAACTCAATCCATTACAAGAGAGTAGAGGGGGGGAACATCATAAGATCCAAATATAATAGCAAAGCTCGTGATACATCAAGATTGTTCCACCTCAAGAACATGATAGAGAGAGATCAAACACATAGCTACTGGTACATACCCTCAGCCCCGAGGAAGAACTACTCCCTGCTCGTCCTGGAGAGCACCGAGATGATGAAGATGGACACCGGAGAGGGATTCCCCCCTCCGGCAGGGTGCCGAAACGGATCTAGATTTGTTTTTGGTGGCTATAGAGGCTTCTGGCGGCGGAACTCCCGATCTATTGTGCTCCCCGATGTTTTTAGGGTATATGGGTATATATGGGAGGAAGAAGTACGTCAGGGGAGCCACGAGGGGCCCACGAGGGTGGAGGGCGCGCCCAGGGGGGTGGGTGCGCCCCCTGCCTCGTGCCTTCCTCGTTGCTTCCCTTACGTACACCCCAAGTCTTCTAGATTGCTTCTGTTCCAAAAATAAGTTCCGTGAAGTTTCAGGTCAATTGGACTCCGTTTGATTTTCCTTTTCTGCGATACTCTAAAACAAGGAAAAAACGAAACTAGCACTGGGCTCTTGTTTAATAGGTTAGTCCCAAAAATAATATAAAATTGTATAATAAAGCCCATAAACATCCAAAATAGATAATATAATAGCATGGGACAATAAAAAATTATAGATACGTTGGAGACGTACCATTGTCCGATTGAGCTTTTGGGAAGGGTGAGGGCTGTAAGATAGAGCTTGAGAGATGATCCAGTCATAGACATGTAGATATATTTTGTGCGTGGGAGGAAGCAAGGTAAATTTATTACATATATATAGGGAGAGAGATTGAGCGAGTGTGGGTCGTCGTGCGATCGAACGAGTGAGACGGGTTGGAGAGAGTGACCTAGATAGACAATGTGCGTGAGAGAGTATACAATATGAATATGTAGAATTGGGTTCAAACATGGAGACATATCGTTTGTGTTCGAGAAAGAGCGAGGTCAATTGAGACATACAAAGAGAGAGAGAGAGAGAGGGGAGAGAGAGAGAGGGAGGGTAGAGAGAGAGAGATTGAGTGAGCGTGGACCGCTGTGAGGTCGAAAAAGTGGGGCGGCTTGGATGGACTAACCTAGATAGACAATCTGCGTGAGAGAGTATAGAGTTTGTCGATCAAGGCCCGAACAAGGAGATATATCATTTGTGTGTGAAAGAAAACAAGGTTAATTGAGAATCAGATAAAGAGAGCGAGATTGAGCGAGTGTGGCCTGCCGTGCGGAAGAAAGAGTGAGACCGTCTTGAGGGAGTGACCTAGATGGACAACGTGCGTGCGTGCGCATGAGAGGTTTGGGGCTAGATAGGGAATGCATGTATCTAGTGAGAGAGGGTGGGAGGGAGCGAGAGAGAGAGAGATCGGCATGGGGTGCAATGGCGGGTGTGTGAGGTAAATACATTTGGTAACAAAGTGGAAAAAGGGGGTTGTGTAGTTGAGAGAGTTAAAAATCGAAACATGGAGAGAAGGAGTGAACGTGTGTCAGAAACCGATAGCTTCCTAAGGTGGTTAGGAGAGGAAGATCGACCGATACATGAATTATGTAGCGTGTGTGCCGATGGGGGGGGGGCTAAAAACAACATTTGAATGTAGATAGTACGAGACTTAATGTCGATGTTTCACTTTAGTGTACATTGTAAGATTTGAACTGAGGACCATGCATATGGGTGATTATTTCGAATTCGTTCCATACTAAGTTTGGAAAACTTGACATTGACTCAATTGTTGTGCTATTTTGTAGGTCATATGTTTGAATCCATCCAAAAGTTTTCTCACTACCATGGTGTTCATCATATACATATGAATTTGTATTAAAAAGTAGCATGGATACCGTGAAATGCGAAATCCACGTTAGAATTGAAGATTGCTATGTGACACACACTCTAATTCAAATAACTAATTATGTGACACACACTCTAATCCACATTAGCGTGGATACTGTTTCGGTTTTTTTCAAATAACTCCTCATTAATTCATTTATAGTATATCATTTCGAATGACTAATTATTTGCAAGGAAAACATGGGCATGGTAATACATACAGATTCGTTTGCAAATGAAAGAAGATTCGTTTGCATTCTCAAATGTAGGCGCACCAGGCAGACCAACGTCGTGTCGTGGTGGTAGTGTGTGTGTCGTAGGGACGCTTAGCACCCAGCCACCCACCCACCCCTCCCTCCCCTCCCCCAAGAAAAAGAACGACGGCAAAATAAGTTCGCGCTTCCACGATTTGGATTGAAATATCTGGCGGCCCCAATTCCAGCCCTGCAAAATCTCCCTTCTCCACCGTCCCCTTCTGCGCCCAGATTGCTCAAATCCCTAATTCTCCGCCAACCCAAGCAAAGTTCGAATCGCCCCTCATCTCGTCTTTTTCCCCACCTCTGTGTCGGACGACGACGACAAAGACGACGGTCGCGCTTCACCACTGCACTGGAGCTACCTCATCTATGCCCTCGTCCACCACACGGGGTGGTCCACCGACAACGTCGGCCGCCGCAACCGATGTGCCTCATAGACACTGACTTCCACCGCATCAGGTGCACTTCACCGACGCCGCCCCCCACCTCACCGGGGCTACTTCACCAAGCACATCATCGCACCTCCGCCCCCCGAGGCCATTGGGGCTTCACCAACGGTCTTGTCCACCACATCATAGCGCTCCACTGCCACTCAAGATCTGGAGCCATGCACGGCCAGCCAACGCCATCGCATCACCCTCAATGGCTCTGAAGTGACCCGCACTCTAGCTAGGCGAGCATGCCCAAACGCCGGCCCGAACTAGGTATCCACACATCACTCACTATTCCGACGATGTTTGGATATCCTTTCACTGCTCTCTTAGCTTACACGCCTATGCAACTCTGACTTTAACTCTTATTTCTTCTGGAGATATCATCTGAAACAAGCAAAACCATTTCTCAGCGAGGCATGACGGCACTACGGGATCTGGTACACATCCTCACACCCATATAACCTTGTAAGTATCTGTCCTTTGGTACAACAGTAATGTCGATTCCTCTTATTTGATCAACCATTTGCCGTGTCAAAAATGAAGAGGGGGATGCAAGGAGCACAAGGCCTGCACATCCAAGCAAGTGGTAACATGGACTTGTACATGGAACATCCCAAGGGCAAGCAGAGCTGAAGTGAGCATGTACAACGAGCTAGCGTAAGTCCCTGCATTTCATTTAATTCGTACTGGCCTGCGTGTATGATTTGTGTGCAGTGGAAAATCCATGAATTCAAGTTACCAGGGGCGAACATTTAACTTAAAAAATAAGAAGGCACTTTGATGAGGACATCATACCATTGTTACACCCACAGCTCCTACTGCTATACATACTGGACCAATTACTAGAGCTCGCGCACGCCAATTGAATTATCAGGTACTTTCATTTCTTTGTAACGATTCTAATGTTCATGAGAATATGATGCTGCCTAAATTGGATACATTTGTTTTGCTTACAAATGAAGGGCCTAGCTTGGACAAGAAAGATGAATCTTGGAGCAAGTTCAAGCATGAAGATGATGGCATGCGCAAGGGGAACAAGAACGGAGTTACAAGTGATGATTCCAAGACTTTGAAGCCACCATAATGTGTGCATGAAGCCTTGGACGAAATATACAAGATGCCACTTCATAAATTTCGTCCAAAGGCTATTCTAGGTGCTGCATCACCTTATTTTTGGGCCAGGCCCATGTAGTTTCGAAATACTTGATTATAGGCAGTTTTTAGAGTCCGTATGTGTGGGGAAACAACAGTAGTGTTGGTTTCTGACCCATCCTCCAAGGGCCACGAAATTCCCCCCTCTCTTCTCCATATATACAGCCCTTAGGGCATCATTTAGACTTTGGGTTTTGTTTAGATTAAAGTTCGCCATAGCTGCAACTTCGCGTACTTCGTTTGTGTTCAACGACGAGACAAAGGCGTCACAGAAGCCCACCTTGATCAATAGAGGTTTCTTCTTTTATTCACAATATCCAGATTGCAAACTCAGATTCTTACTTGTTCTTCATTTGCTCGTAGGAAATAGACCCTCGTGGTCAGGTTGATCGTGCTCCGGTGTGGTCAATAACCCTTGGAGGTTGGTTTAGCGATTGCTAAGGCGCAACGTCTTCGCACGTTCGTAGTCGGATCATCAAAGTCGACTCCCACAGAAAACGATATCTATCTCATCAAAACATCGGGACACCTTCGCCTCTATCACACTTGCACTTTGGAAATCAACATAACTTGAGAAATGTGAAGCTACATGCACTTTGAAAACCAGCTAATGATCCAAAGTAGTTCAGATTATAAAACACTAAATGATGCAAGCACCAAAAAACACAAAATGCAACATGGTGTACAAGTACTACTAACATGGTCTGTACCTGCTTGAATTATTCGTTCTCTGGTTAAAAATATCAAAGTGTAATTGCACCTATAACCGGTGCGCAAACTGCATATCAATATATCTATCTTGCACAAGTATGCCAACAATTTCAAACAACAGATTAGAAAAGTATTTATGCTATGTTGTCATGTTACAAGGACTTTATAGTAGATGGCCTCGACGTTTACTCAAGCCCTGAAAATGTACTATAATTTGCTTGTCATCAATGCCTGCAAATCTCTATGTCTCTCTCAACATAGAAGATCATCATTAGACACTACATCCTTCAATGGGAGCTTCCAAAATGCTTGCATTAGATCCCTCATTAGACACTATATGTTCATCACCAGGAGCATGTAAAATGTTTGCATCAAATCCTTCATTAGCAGTCTGTTCATTAGACACTTCAGGTTCAAGGACAACATGAGCTTGTATGTTTGCACCGGAAACATGATTACATACATCAGATTCAGTTAGTTCAGTATTGATTGGGGGTTATAAAATAAGCAGAAATTGGTTTCATTTTCTCATAGATTCCCTACATACAAGCAGTTTTACAACACCGTCAAGTTTAACTATTGGCCAGAAATTGAACAGTTGAATTAGATATAATTAGGGATGTGATGTACCTGCTCGTTGCACATGGTGCTCTTGCAAGCTATGACTGTCCGTTTGCGCAAGCTCGATGCCATGATCGTGCTGTCGCCACTGCCTCCCACGCAGGCTACACCCAAGGTTGGATATTCATCGTCTTGTCCTTCCATTCGCTTGAAGCCCAGCGATCACCGTCCAACGAGGGCACGGGGAAGTGCTGTGTCGGTCTATCCAGCGGGGGCTAGGTTAGGAGCGAACCAGACTGGAGGCTGGAGTGAATGAATTGGGATTTTTCCTGCTGTCGATGGATATGGGAGGTGCTCGTTTGGGCCGTGAGCCTGCTATAGGGCCTGCCTTGCACTGATGTTATTGGCCCATCCAAATTGAAACATTTTTCTTCACCTTTTACATTTCCTGCTCATTCGTTGGGATGAACAAAACTAGCATAGGCCAAAATGGACGACTCAAACTAGGTGCACACTTTGCAGCCACCCGAGGCGGCCGCCCATACCAGCCCCTATGGTGGCATCGCCCCTTTTTGCGTGTATGATTGGGGTAGTGAAAAATATTTCAGTGCGCTTTTGATTTACCCACAGAATGGTTGAATTGCTTGTTTCTATGAACTGAGTTCGCCAATAATGTGAAGGATGTCAGTCTTTTCATCCTATTGTAGATTGCTTAGATCTCGATATGCCAAATGTAATCGCATGAAATATACAGTAAAAGCCAATGTGATGTGTGTGTCTACAACTAGTCCGACTACACATCCTCATATAACATATCAAGGACGCACCATCTTACCAGATTAACCATTTGACTCACTAATGTAGTGTGGGATGAAAGAAGTATTGGGACTGCGTATCCAAGAAATTGATACCATGGACTCCTTCGTAGAACCTTGTAAGCAAAAAAGAAGTTTCAATATGCATGTACAAAGAGCTAACGTAAGTTCAGTTACCTGCTTCTCGGAATTTTAGTTAGCCACTCATTGCAAAATTGTCCAATTATGTTGCTTGTCTTAATTTAGTTTGCTACAGATTACATAATGCCATAGCCTGTTAATCCTATTACATAGTGCAAAATTATTGTTAAGAATTACCTATTTGCCTGATCTTAAATAGCTACTTAAGCACGTAGATAGCTGGTCATGTGTACTTCTAGGGTGCAGCAGAATTCACGTGTAATTTACGTTCTGATACTCTATTTGTTTAAATGGTTTGTTGTTATCACTTGTAGCACTAGTAATGTTTGCATGTTCATAGATAGACAACTGTCAGATTTATATGAGGGACACCGTATTTTTAACTTATATATGTGTTGGAATCATTTTTCTTACATCAAGGAAATTTACAGATGTCTCTGTTGCTGGTAAACGGTACCGACTTGTTACTTTAATATGTTGCCAAGAACTTGTTAGTTTTACTAGTTCATGTGTAATTAAATATGTTGCCAAAACTATTTAGTTTTACCAATTTGATGTTAGTTTCTTATGCCTCTTGCAAAAGTTTATTTATTGATTGCTAACATTGAAGTTTGTGCGATCCAACTGAAAAATTCGTTGGCACAACATGTATGTTTTCAGAAACTTCCTTATTTACCTGGTTTGCTGCTATAACTTTTTGCTATAATCATCTTACCAACTTCAAGTTTTCAGGATCCAACTGAAAGTCCAATTGCACAGCAGGTACATTTTCAAAAATATATTTGTGTAAAAGGTTTGCTGATGTAACTTGTTGCTCTAATCAAGTTACTGACTACTCAACTTTTCAGGATCCAAGAGAAACTCCAATGCCACAACAGGTACTTTTTGCAAAACTTGTTTGTTTAACTGCTTTGCTGCTGCAACCGGTTGCTCTAATCACATTACTGGCTACTCAACTTTTCAGGATCCAAGAGAAACTTCAATGCCACAACAGGTACCTTTTGCAAAACTTGTTTGGTTAACTGCTTTGCTGATGCAACAACTAGTTATAATGATGTTAATAACTACTTTTCAGCATCCAATTGAAACTCTTTAATTCCTTGTTTGTTTAACTGGTTTGCTGTTATAACTCCCAGTTGAGATGTTTCGGAATCCAATCGGAACTTTAATGGCAAAACAGGTTAGCCCAAGATCAAAGAGCGAGGTCCCCATGGACGTTGTATCATCCCACAGCAGTGGCACCGACCTAATCGTGCATCATGAATTGCCAACGGCTGATGCTCTAGAGGCTAAACTAGTGGTAGAAAGAGATTCTGCTTCTGCACTTAGAGATGAAGTTGACATGTTGAGGAAGCAAACAACACAATCACAAGCAGTACTCAAGACAACCATTAAATATTTGGTAGATTTCAAAACGAAGCAAACTGAGACTGACCGCATTATTAAGTTCCTGAAGGAAAAAAGGAAATTAAATTCCCACTTGGTAAATCATAGGTGAAATGTTCTTTACATCCTTGAGTAACCTTTGTGTTGTTTGTTCATGTAATCGATCAAACCATTTGTTTTAGAGATCATGTAATAATTGTTTTTTGTTTTTTGGTTTGTAATTTTATTTGAGCACAACTCTGTATTAATTGATAAGACTCGTAGACATTTCATTTTGATTGCTGTGCTAGACCTACAAATATGCCAATCGGGCTGAATGTGCATTCAGCAATAATAGTAGTATAGATGGACCATAAGTGGCACGCATCGGAAAGGGCCAAGATGCTATACTAGCTTCGCTAAAAAAAGCATGCTCTTCTAGCAAAAAAAGTACAGCTGCCTGGCTTATGTATGTTAGTTGATATTATTGATCCATATATTCTATAACTGTCTATATATCTGTTAGTTATGTATATTCTTGGTTGATTGACTCAGTATTTGAATCTTGATACATTGCTTGTGTACATATCTAAATGGGAGTACACATTATGCTGCGTGTGACATTTGAGATGGACATAAAGTGTTCCAAATATTCGAATTCACCTTAAACTGGATTCTACCTTCTGAATTCGAGTATCGACATTTGTAAATCATATTCATATATGATAGTGGAATATATAAAGACACATAGAATGATTTATAAATATTCGTATACGAATACAAAATGGATTCGAATTTAGTTGCCAGGGTTAACATGGATGCTTATTGTCCCAAAATTTGAAAGAAGCGGCAAAATGTCCACTCCCACGCCGGCTGCCCGAAGCCAAGTGTTTGGGAGATGGAAATTACTGTCTACCCCTTACACGGACAATCCATCGGCCCGATTTCCACTGCTCTCAATAGAGGTAGGTTAGTAACTTCAATTAGACATGACACGACCGCCTCTGAGCCCATTCCGACATGGTGGGCACCAAACATGGGCGGCAAAACACATTTGATTCATGCTCGTCCGAAAGACCTCTGTTTCTCCCTCCATTTCCCCATTCATACATGGTCGGCGGAAAAACAGACTTGACCTGGCCGAAATCAATGTAGCCAATATTTTCAATAGGGGCAGGTTTGTAACTTCGCTCAGACGTGACACAACCGCCCTACCTGTCAGCCCCGTTCATACACCGTTGGTGCCAACCATGGGCACCAAAACGCCCTCTCCTCGCCCGAAATCGCTCTAGGCAAATATTGGCGAGATGCGAGATTACCGTCCTATCCCTAACCGACGAGCCGTCCAAATTTTAAACGGGGGCTAAGTTCATAACTTTCCCATATTTCAGACAGGCGCGTCCCAAAAGCATGGTTCTCCGTACCTCTCCCTCCATTTTCCCATTCATACACCGTCCGCGCTAGAACACCATCCCCACACCAGCCTCCTTCGTCCGCCATACCATCCATGGCCGCCGTCCTCCACCTCATCCATCGCCACCGTCCTCCACCATGCTAGAGCGCCTACCAAGACTGTGTCTTCCACTGCTAGAGATCGATGTTTCTCATCCACGGTGATGGTCCAAGAGATTTGCATCATGTCCTATCGCTTCATCGGTGCCATCGTCATCTTTGCCGGGGTCGCTCACACAACCTTCTCTTCCACCGCAATGGCACGTATCCCCTGATGCACCTGTCTACTGTCGCAGATCTGCTTCAACGCGACCGACATCCATCACACCCTCGATGCCTACACGGCGCCGCAAGATAGGTGGTACTTCATATCTCCTCAAGTTTTTGATCTCAACCAGAAAATAGATCGTAACTTGGTTACTGTACTTTCTTTTCAGCTATTAAATTTAGTTCGTAGTTTGAAGCAAACAATTGATGCTAAATAGCATTTCTCCGGTTTGCAGGTTTAAATCTTCCATGGCACAGTCATAATAGGGTTTAATTGTTCATGCTTAGGGTTTAATTGATCATGTTGGTTTCGTGGTGGTTTCTTTAAATAGAAATCGGAGGGGAAACCCTCTTTTGCTCAAACAAAAATGTTAGGTTTTCCCCCTTTTATGATCACTATACGATCAACATACGTGCTTCATGTCATAATAGCACCGCTCCACCCATCAAGCTAAACAAGATTAGTTGTTCAAATACGAATCCAATATTATTAAAATAGAGTCGTTTAATTGGTTAGCTAAATGTTCCTAATTTAGTTTCGAAAATGCATGTTCACCGCTCGGGTGTGTATATCTACAGGGTGCCCACGGTGGGCCACGTCCCACCCTGGGATTTTGGGTCAGCCCAAGCCCAGATTCCCCTCTGTTCTGCTGTGCGCTTCCGATCTCTACTCACTCCCAGCCGCCTGCCTCGCCGGCGACTTGCCGTCCCCGGACGGCATGACTCTAGGAGGGGACGTCCAACTAACAAGAGGTCAGGAGCCGCTCGCCCAACAGCGTCACCGGTGCCCGGGCACGCCGCCGTGCCTACCTTCCCAGCCCGTTCATGACTCAGGCGTCCAGCACCCACTAAGCCGACCCGATTTATCCTGAGATACACCGTCAACACTCAACAGCCACTCCTCATCACCCATTTTCTAATTGATAATTGATTCATTACTCATTAGGTAGGACTGTCATTAGGGTTTGTTGTGTGCTAAGTGCTACCTACACTTAATGGTTAAGATGTATTTCAGTAATATTTAGTACCTGTAAAGTTCACAGGGTTTCAAAATTCCAGCCCTAGGAACAGACACTAGTCATTTTGGATTGTTGGTCGTAGTGACATTGACCCAGATTACTACTTCAGGCCAGGTTTGTTGACAATTTTACTTGTCTTTCTTACTCATTCGATATGATATCCAATTATTCACGTCGATTAGTTGCAAACAATAAGTTCTAGCCAAACTTCTTGATTCAGATTTTGGACGGTCTCTTACTACAGTTACAATTCTGCATACTTGTCCTAGTAAGCTCACAAGTAAATGATTGATTCACTACATCTATGCTTGCCTTGTCATATTTGTTGTTAATATTCTTTAAGGGTGGACCACCCGGTTTCAAAATACGGAACCGTAAACATGAGTGAATAGTATTTGTCTGTGTGATCTCTTCCATCATGTGTGGGAAATGAACACTACATTGTATAGAAAGAAAGTGTCATTTCCAACTTTTACATAGACTACAATCTTTTACATGGAATACAATCTGCCTACTTGCTCTGTGTCGCACTACCATCACTCCACCCTTGAAGCTAAACATTATGCCACTCATAATACCTTAGTTTGTTTGTTCAAATACGAATTTGATATGATTCTAATGTTCCTACTTCAGTTTTGAAATGTGTGTCTGCCTTTTATAGAGACATAAGAAGTTTGTATTTCTGTGTGTGGTCTGGTCAGCACGGTTGGGGGTGAACTTTGCAAATGCAGGGGTTTATAGGGAGACACTCTTCGTGTTGGATCCGCAATGCATTCCATAGATAATCTGACTACTTTTTATGTTTTCATGAATCTCAGATTCTGAACAACATCATAATGATTATGAGCTTGCGCGCATGAAAAGAATAAAGCAGAACAATGCCATGGCTATCAAACTTGGCATTAAGGGACTGAAATCAAGTCTGGATGCAATGCAATGCAAACACTCTCCACCTACAGATTCATGCTCAGAATATGATCCTAACAGTGATTCTGAGCTAGAGGGACACCTAAGTCAATGTAGCTCCCTAGTGGAGGAGTCAGAGGCAGTTGCCCTATCTTATTGACTCATCAAGGTGCTTGCTCTAACTTTCCAAGGTTATATTGGTCGCACTTATCTTGCAACTAATGCTTTGCATTGCTTCTACTTTGTTGCACTGCCATTAGTTTACACTTCCAAAAAAATACACTTCCGTGATGATATGTTTTTGTCACAGTAGCTCATGTTTTCTATCATGCATGTACATCCATGACGATTTTATGATAGAATCAAGATAGTCATGCCTGTGTTTTCGTAGAAGTCTTCCATGACATTACCAAAATTATCATCACGGAAGTGTCCACTTCCATGACGATAAATTGCGTGTCATAGAAGTGCTTTCGTCAAGGTTGACCGACACGTGGCATCCATCATAACAGGTCACCGTTAACCTATTGGGTCTAGTTTTGGATCCGATAACCCGTTAGCAGCCCGAACCAATGAGGACTTTCCATGTGTAAAATTGTCATTGGCCGGAGGAAACACATGTTAGCTCCCCGTTGGGATAGATGTCATCCATTCATTTTATAGGAGGCACCTATGATATGTCGACACATGGCATGGCCCAATATAGGCCCATTCCGGTGAAAAGACCGGACCATTTGACTTGGTAAAATGGTAACAGGCCGGCCCACGGAAAGCATGTTAACGGCTTGTTCGTATATAGCCCATTTACGGACCGCTAACTCATGGCCCATTATGGCCTACCGGAATTAAGCCCAATAGCTTCATTTGGGCCATCCAATATGATTCCAGCCCATTGTAACTTCCGGCCCATGTATGGCCCATGATGTCTTTCGGCCCATACGAGGCCATTTGCAACTCTAGGCCCATTAACGGCCTGGTGGTTTATCTGGCCCGCAATGAACAGTGTACCACTTTATACCCATTAACTGCCCATTATTCCATTGGGCCGTTTCCAACCCGTGTTATCATTTGTCCTTCTAAGGGCCCATTTATTCTTGGGCTTATTTCCAGCATTCGGTTACTTACGGCCCGTTACTGGCCTTTTCTGCTTGTGGGGCAAATTCAGCCCGTGGTTACAATCGTCCCGTTTGCGGCCCGTTAATCATTTGGTCCATTTTTGTAGCATCATCAAATATGGCAGATTAATGACGGCCCGTTATGGTCGGCCCATGAACGGACGATTTCAAATCTAGCCCGTTTACGGCCCATAATGCGGTCTGTTATTGGCCCATGTTTGGCCAATTGATCAAACGGTTCGTAGAAGGCCCATTAATGCTACGACACGTAGAAGGCCCATCGTTTCTACGACCCTTAGAAGGCCCATGGTAACTACAGTAAATATGTAGCCCATGGTTATTGTGGACTAGTTTTAAAAAATAGGTTATTGCGACCACTAGCAAACCACGGAAAAAGAACTGCACGGACTACAAGAAAACAAATAAACAAGACAACAAGGAAATAAATAAGCAAGAAACTTACGCTAGGCTATCATGGCTATTACACATATTACTTCCACTAGGCATCAAAGTTCACCAGCAGTGCAAATATAGGGAACAAAGCCGCGTATCATATACATTGCTTGTCAAACTTGGCGACCAGTGCAAATAAAGGCCGCAATAAAACAAGTCTAGAACAGAAACCACTTTAGAAGATCTCCAGAAACAATATCCTGGGTACCCACCATGCTGGCAAGATGCTTAGCAATCTTATTAACTTTCTCTTGTTTGGCGCTTAAATCCTCCAGCACTTGCTGTTGCATAAGAAAGTATGCATCTGAATTCTGCAGGGACTTCCTCAGTCCTTCAGCTTCTTTCCCCAGCACAACTGACTGATGCCTTTCAGCTTGTAGCTGAGACTGAAGCAGCCGAAGTGATTCAGGCAGCGAGTTCGAAGAGCTTGTGCTAGTAGTACTGGCCAGTAACTCGAACACTACGTCAACGCAGGACTGTGGGGTTTTCTCACTATCTACAAGATCGTTTTTATCACCTTTCTTGGAGACCAACAAGGCTGTCTCACTATCTTGAACCTTATCTGCATTACTTTCTCTACCATTGCATAGTGGGGTGCTCTTCTCCAATATTTTGTTCGGATACTACAAGAGAAACAAGCAGACACATCACATGTTTAGCATGTAGTATACGGAACTCATTTTGGTAAACCGGTTCAGTAGTAAGGTGGACAGGATAACATCATGTAACAAACATATATCTATGTACTATTGTCACTGTATTGCCCATATCATTCTAGTTTATGTTGCCAAATCAAGATAGAGACACAGTTCAACTTATATATTTTTAAGACATGGCAGCATAGACAGAATATAAGTGTGAGAAACTAAACAACATTGGCAACACTTGTAATGTGCATCACATGAGAACATAACTGTTTATACAACTAAAACTAAAATCAACATAGAGCAAGTTAGAACATCAATCCAGTTAAAGAAATAGGTTTAAAACATACCTGTTGCACCATTGGAGTTTCAATTGGATCCTTCAAATTCGAAAGTAGTTGGTATGAGTAAATACAGTGATGCAACAACAAAGGAGTATGGACCATAGCTACGGAATTTGACCTAAGAACAGCTGATCTTCTGCTTTAAACATGGAGTTTGGGTTCGCTGTGGTGGTCTTCATACTTTGGGCACTGCAGTTGCTTTACAAACTGCTCGTGTGGGGGTATTCTGTGGTGGACATGGTGCTTTGTCAACTAGAAGTGGGTTACTATCCGGTGCGGTTGGGGTTAGATGGGTTGTAGCTGGTTCTCTGCCCAACGGTGTAAGTGTGCAATCTGGAAGAGTCTTGATTATGTGTGGCGGGGCTAGTTTGTGGGCCAGTACAACCATGGTTATATCTGCATCGACGGATAGCACTATCTTTTGTGAAGAACGGGTTTTTGCTCGCTTAGATACTGCCATCACCCCCTCCAATTCAAATGGCTGATAAACAAGAAAAGAAATTGAACATACAGACATATGTGGTAATTCACATATATGTTATCTAACCAAACATGACAACATGACACAATTTCACATATATGATGCCTAACTAAACAGGACAGCATGACACAGTTTTAGATATATGATGGATAACTTAACATGATATAATGGCATAATTCAACATTTCATGAGTATCTAAACAGGATGACATGACAAAACTATATGATGTCTCTCTATAATAGGTTGGCATGAAATAATTCACATACATGTTGTCTAAGTATACAGGATGGCATGCTACAATTGACATAATTTATTCATATACTAAGCAGATGGCACTCACATGTATGATCTCTACACTAAGTAGATGGAATTCAATATTGTGTATATGATGTCTAAACTAAGCAATGTAAGACAACATATGCATGATATGAGAAATATAAGCATTGCAACTTAGAGCATACACCTCAGGTGGGATATATGATTGGTCATCTGTCTCTGAATCCTCCTCTGAGGATCTCCCTGTAACCATAGATATATGCTTCAACAGGTACCATTGCCTGCTCTGAAGACCTTGTTCTCACTCCAGATTTTTCCATAATAGGCTCAAATGTCTGATACACATGAAGAGTAGTTCAATATACACAAATTGTCGACAAATGGAATATGTAATAAAAAAGATGGCATGAGATAATTCACATATATGATGCCTGGCTACATGGCGGTGCATAATTCACATATATGATAACTGGCTGAAAAACATCGCATTGCATAATTCACATATCTGATATAGAAAGCAAACATGAGGCATTCACACAAAGCATGTCTAATCTAAGCAGATGGCATGGCAATGCAAGACACCATATGCATGGTATGGGCAATATAACCCTTCCAAGTTAGAGCATGCACCTCGGGGGGGGGGGGATATGACTGGTCATCTGTCTCTAATTCCTCCTCTGAGGAGTTATCTATAACCAGCAAGAAATCTTCATCGATAGGTAGCACTCACTGCTCAAAAGACCTTGTTTCCACTCCATATTTTCCCATGACCGACTCAAATGTCTGATGCACAGGAAGAGTAGATGAATGTATAAACATTGTTGACAAATGGAATACATTATGAAAAAAATATGGCACGATACAATTCACATATATGATGGCTAGCTAAATAGGATGGCATTCCATGATTCACGTATATGATGCCTGGCTAAAGAAGATGACATTGCATAATTCCCATATACTCCCTCCATTCCTAAATATTTGTCTTTTTAGAGATTTCAAATGGACTACCACATACGGATGTATATAGACATATTTTAGAGTGTAGATTCACTCATTTTGCTCTGTATGTAGTCACTTGTTGAAATCTCTAAAAAGACAAATATTTAGGAACAGTGGGATTATGATATAGAAACCAAACATGTGGCATTCACACAAAGCAAATCTAAACTAAGTTGGTGACATATAAGATGTATAATGTAAGCAATGCGAGGCGCCATATGCATCATATGACCAACATCAGCATGCCAAGTTAGAGAAAACACCTCAGATGGTAAATAGGAGTGGTCGGCTCCCTCTGAATCCCCATCTGAACAGTTATCTTCCTCTGGAAAACAATCTGGAATGGCGGGAGGGGGCACTTCACCCACCATAGAGCGGCGTCTGCATGACATTATATTCCCATGCAATGGTCTTCTCTTTTTCTCTACATGTTCAGTACGATTGTGTACAATAACTGACATGCATAATAAAAAAATAGTTAGATTTTGTAAGGCCTAAGGGGTGCATGGAGAAATCAAGACTGATGGTAGCAAACGAGTGGATAGATCCAAAACTAATAATAGCAGGTAGATTATAGCTTCAGTTTTAAAAAGATAGAGAATGGATCATCTACAGTTTGTTGCCCAACCAACATGAACCACATAGAAGACCCCAGATGAACCAGATAGTAGACTGATACTATTCATTGCTCCCTCGATATGAGACCCACGGGCATTTTAAAACTCAAGTTTGAATGATAAAGTAGCAGGTAAAAAAATGGATGTATAACGTAAGCAAACACAAAAGACTGCGACCTCTCTTCCGGAACTGTGTAGTCCTCGGGTTCATCTGCTAAGTCGATGATGGTAATGCAGTTGGCGTGGCTGCCGACAATGGGGAAGATGATCTGAGGCGGCGAAAGAAAGTCTGCAGGGGGAATCACTGCTGCAGTGAACGCTTTTGTTGATGGTGCACCTCAGGTGGGGTGGATGATGGGACGGCAGGAGCAGGACATAACACACAGAGCTTTCTTTGACGCCTATCTGAAAATGAAGTAAATCTATAAGGGCTCCTTAGATTTGGAGGATTCTATAAACATAGGGACAGGAAAAACACAGGAATATGATAGGAATGCATGTGCAAAACAGAGCATTTGGAAACATAGGATTTCTGTCAACCTGGGTGTTTGGTTCACATGAATTGGTAGAACACAGCAATGGAGAAACATGGTCAAATTAAAGACAAACCACGTGAAAATGAAAAAAAAATAAGAATCTTATTATGCCAGTAAATAAATTAGTCCTGTTCTTCATGCATATTAACTTGAAAAGGATGCCCAAGTGGATATTAGAATTCCTACATTTTTTCTTTGAAAGAGACACCAAAGGAAAAAATCCTCCAGCTTTGCTTTGCTCCACTCCTTATAACCAAATGCACGAATAGTAGTACCATAGTAGTTCCATAGCAAAGGATCCCTGAGGGATCGACATGAATGCAGAGTAACAAAGTGATGCAACAAGTGTACAACCTCTTTGGCATAGCCTTGTCGACTTCAACATCATTGGGTTGGACGTGGAGGATGGTGATGCCGGTGTGACTATCAGAGGCGGGGTAGAAGATCTGAGGCCTCTGGAAACGACGCCGAGGGTACTGCTCTGCTGTGATGGATGGTTCCATCGTTGGAGCAGCTCCGATGAGGTGTACGGTGGCGAGGATGAAGCAGGACAAGACAGACAATGTTAATCTGAAGTGAAACTCTAATATCATCTGCAATAGATGATGTAAAATACATCACCAAAAAGTGGTAGATGTAAAACGCATTAGGTGCGCCACAGCCGGTCCGATAGATGTTGTAAATTCTGTTTGCTCTGAACATAACTGAAGAAACTGAACTTTACAGTCGAGACTGAATTTTACTATCAAAACTGAGTGAACTAGTAGCAGAGCATTGCAATAGATGTTTAGGGTGTTCGAGCACTAGTAGCAGAGAAGCAGTGATCTAAATCAGCAGATGCTCTAGCAGGGAACGCACTAGCAGAGAGCAAGTCATGCAGCAGCACTGCGAGCGAGTGCTAAGCAGCAACTCTTGTAGCTGTGGAAGGTCGTGCAGCAGCAGCAGCGCGAGCGAGAGCAAGAGCAGAGCAGCAGCACGAACAAGAGCAAGAGCGGATTAGCAGCGCGACCGATAGCAATAGCAGAGAAGAGAAGCAGCACGAACGAAAGAAAGAGCAGTGCAGCAGCACAGCCGACAACAAGAAAAGAGTCGTAGCACGAGCGAGAGCTGGAGGAGGAGCAGCAGCAGCTGCACGAGCGAGAGCCGGAGCAGCTGCAGCTAGTGCTGGTGTG
This sequence comes from Triticum dicoccoides, assembly GCF_002162155.2. Lineage (NCBI taxonomy): Eukaryota > Viridiplantae > Streptophyta > Magnoliopsida > Poales > Poaceae > Triticum > Triticum dicoccoides. Next base: position 187,674,209 of record NC_041380.1, on the reverse strand, counting down.
GAAGTCGCCGCCGAGTAATCAATCACATGGGGGAGAGACGCCGTGGATGAAGTGGCCGGCAACGGCACCATCGATGGAGACCCGCCATGGCTGCTCGGTATCGAGCATCGGCAGCCTCGTGAGATCAAATAAAAGATAAAATGCAGCGCTGAGTGCAGAACCTCCTTGGTGGCGCCGAGTGGGCCTCGGCTTCATTGAAGGAATTGGTGAGGGTGCTACGGTTCCGGTGGGGCAGGTCAAGACTGCACTGTGGGGATGGAGGTGGCGTGATAGACGAGGCGAACATCGGGGCAGCTCCTTGGAGGTGGAGGACGGGGCGGCTGATCCGGCGGGACGACGAGATCGACGACGGATCCTCATCCGGTGCGGTCGATGAGGGATGGTGAGATGTTGTGGTGGACGACGTCGTCGGGGAAGGGTCTCCGGCTGGGCGGCAGCCGGGAGGTCGATGGAGGAGCGTGGGGTTTCGCGGGTTTTGGCGGCCTCGGTGTACGAATGGGGGTACGAAGGGGAAGGTAGGGGGAGCAATGGCTTAGGTACGCGCTTGTCCGAAATGTAGGGTAAGTTACCAGCATACACCCACCTGTTTTGACATTGCGACATCCATCCGGCATTTCCGGCTGAGGGGTAGAAGGGGGATTTCGTGTGTCTGGGCCGCGGGACCGATTTCGGATGAGGAGGGAGTTTTCACTTGGGTCGAAATTTCGGGATAACAAGGAGTGGAGTGGGTTGAAGATGCGGGAGTTTCAAAGCAGATGAGACAAAAGATATCCGAGCTTGAAAATTTCGGGATAACAAGGCGCGGATTCCTTGTTCGGCAGAACAAACTTAACGTGTACAAAAAAAATTTATACAAGACACCCGAGAGTCATGTCCCCTTTTACTATATTGCTATAGATGTCATTGAAAAAACTACAAGAAAAATGTAAAAAAATCGGGCGAACAAGATTACCATGTACAGTACCAAATCGATTCGCACTTCCCTCAACAACAAAAAACGAATCAATTCCCACCAAAAAAGAGTCATGTCCCTTTTTATATGATTACAAATGCCAGGATCTCGAATTTCAATTTTTGAATCCACGTGATGTTGAATTCAAATATATCGTTAGGTGACCTTGCGGTTTATAATGGATGTAGTCCTACATTTTGATCTTCCATCATATATGAACATTTTACTCCACCCTATGAACATATATATATTGTCGTCTACCATATGGACTAAAATTGAATCAATTTTCCTTATTTGAATACAACTGTTGTCAAGTTATACAATAATTTAAATATTATCTTGATAACAAAAAACATGCATATAGTAGTAATCATATTTCACTATGAACTACATGTGCCATACGATCTCCAATTCAAATATTTGTATCCATTTTATGTTGAATTCAAATCACAGTACATTGGTCTAGGTAGCGAGATGTTCGGGATAATCTAAACCCTGTTTTCATATGTATATTTTTTGGTTGAATTGGGACAAGTTTTGGTATAAGCTTCTTGCAAAACCAGAGATTCTCTCAACAAGCCTCGTGATTCTGAGAGGGAACATGTCACCTTTGTGCGCGAAACAATATACGCTGCATGCCCCTGATTTTCTTTACATAGGCAACATAGAACTATATGAGTGCCCTTTTAAAATTTGGAATTATTCCGGGTTCGTTTGGCCTTTTTATACATTAATTGAGTTTTTGGACATTTAATGTGCATAATCCAAATTTGAACTGCAAGCACATGCTCCGGTGCACCAAAGTTGGTTGAAAAATCACATGTGTGTCCTTGGGTGAATTTATAGGTCCCATGCAAGAAATGGGAATCAAATTCAAACATCTTGGCGTCGTGACTCGGCAGAGAACATCGAGAAACTTGGTTTTAAAATTCATGTAAATCCAAAACTCGCCTGGAAGTCATGAAACTTGGCATGGTTTCATGTCATGGCACTAACATGATGTGGTAAAAAATTGGGCCGATTTGGAACAAGTTTTGTAATAAGCTTCTTGCAAACCGGAGTTTCTCTCAAGAAGGCTCGTGGTTCCGAGAGGGAACGTGTCACCTTTGAGTGTAAAATGATATACGCTCCCCCCCTTGAGTTTCTTTAAAGAGGCAACATAGAACTACATGAGTGCCGTATTAAATTTTGGAATTATTCCGGGTTCGTTTGCCCTTTTTATACATAAATTGAGTTTCTAGTCATTTAATGTGCATAATTCAAATTTTTACTACAAGCACATGCTCCCGTACACCAAAGTTGGTTGAAAAATCACATGCGTGTCCTCAGGTGAATTTCTAGGTCCCATGCAAGAAATGGAAATGAAATTCAAACATCTGGGCATCGTGGCTCGACCGAGAACATTGAGAAACATGGTTTTAAAATTCTTGTCAATCCAAAACACGCCTGAAAATCAAGAAACTTGGCATGGTGTCATGTCATGGTACTACCTTGCTATGGTAAAAAAGATTGGCCGAATAGGAACAAGTTTTGGTATAAGCTTCCTGCAAACCAGAGCTTCTCTCAAGAAGGCTCGTGGTTCTGAGAGGGAAAGTGTCACCTTTGAGTGTGGAACGATATACGCTGCCCCCTTGAGTTTCTTTACAGAGGAAACATAGAACTACATGAGTGCCATATTAAATTTTGGAATTATTCCGGGTTTGTTTGGCCTTTTTTATACACTAATTGAGTTTTTGGTCATTTAATGTGCGTAATTCAAATTTGAACTACAAGCACATGCTCTCATGCACCAAAGTTGGTTGAAAAATCACATGTGTGTCCTCGGGTGAATTTCTAGGTCCCATGCAAGAAATGGGAATGAAATTCAAACATCTAGGCATCATGGCTCGGCCGAGAACATTGAGAAACTTGGTTTAAAATTCTTTTAAATCCAAAACATGCCTGAAAATCATGAAACTTGGCATGGTGTCATGTCTTGGTACTACCATGCTGTGGTAAAAAAATTGGCCGAATAGGAACAAGTTTTGGTATAAGCTGTTTGCAAACTGGAGCTTCTCTCAAGAAGGCTCACGGTTCTGAGAGGGAACGTGTCACCTTTGAGTGCGGAAGGATATACGCTGCCCCCCCCCCTTGAATTTCTTTACAGAGGCATCATAGAACTACATGAGTGCCTTGTTAAATTTTGGAATTATTCTGGGTTCGGTTGCCCTTTTTTATACATTAATTGAGTTTCTGGTCATTTAATGTGCATAATTCAAATTTGAACTACAAGCACATGCTCCCGTGCACCGAAGTTGGTTGAAAAATCACATGTGTGTCCTCGGGTGAATTTCTAGGTCCCATGCAAGAAATGGGAATGAAATTCAAACATCTGGGTGTCGTGGCTCGGCTGGAAACATTGAGAAACTTGGTTTTTTTAATTCCTGTAAATCCAAAACACGCATGAAAATCATGAAACTTGGCTTGGTGTCATGACGTGGCACCAACATGTTGTGGTAATTTTGCTGTCCGATTTGCGAAGGCGCACCCATTAACAATTAACAAAGTCATTATGGAACAAGTGACGTCATGTTACAATCGGAAACGCAAGCATTATTGAAACTGTGGGTGTTCTATTTACCATTTACATGCAGCCATGCGTCCCCTTTTTTTATTAGCTAGGAGGCATCGCGCAGGGTAGCTATTTGAGTAAGGGAGGCGTGCGATCAGACCCCTGCACGTGCTTATTGGGAGGAGAGCCCTTTGACCTCCATCTACCGTCCACCTCTCTCCCAAGGTCTGTTTAATGGCGTGGATGTGTCTCCCTTGACTGAGATTTAATAGAGCGAAAAGAAAATCTGAAAATAAATTTTTCCACGGATCTTGATGTAAGATCCGACGGACCTATATAGCATCTACTACGACTTATAGGCAGACTGATGAATATATATAAGGACGACGAGAGTGGATAATAATTGTCTTACATAATTAGGAAGATAATTAAAAAAGCCACATGCGGCTACGTCTGAAATACACAAGGGCAAAAGAAGAAGGAAGACGCATACAACGATCTGGCTCGCCGATCTCCACTTTCTTTATGCGTTGAAGGTCGCGAAGACTAGTTCTCGCGGCAAGCAGCGATGATGTGTTTCATCAGTTTCATGTCCTTAATACGCTGCTTGGTAGCATCCTTCGATTCCTCCACCGACCTTTTGCGCTCGATGTGGAGCATGGCATTCTTGTCCATAAGTTTCTTGACGATGACGCACATCCTCTACAACAAGGCAGCGGTCTCCTCCGCCTGCTTCGCCCTTCTGGTGATCTTCGCCCTCAGCAGGTCGCGCTGGGCCCGGAGCTTCGCATTGCCCTCCCCTAGTTGTCGGATGACGCCGGTAGCCTCATCCTGCAACCTCGCCTAGCCGGAGATCTGATCCATCTAGCTATGGACGATCATATGCATGCGCTTGTAAGAGTCCTCGCCTGCCCGTGAGAAATTTTCCCAGGCCACCGCAGCGCGGCGAGACCTCCGTGCTGCTTTAGCGGCGCGGCGGGACATCTTTGCTGCTTCCGCGGTGTAGCCGGACCAGTCTGCTACATCGACGGCGTGACGGGACCTCTGTGCTGCTTCGGCATCGCGGCGGGACATTTGTGCTGCTACTGCTGCGCGGCTGGACATGTCGGCTGCTTTCGGGGCGAGGCGGGACTTCTCTCGTGCTTCCTCTTCCATGCTCGCCTCTCCCTGGTGGAAATCTCTTGACCCAGAACTCATGCTGGCCATGGTAGACGCAAGGGAACGATGCTGAATGACTTGATTGTTTTTTGTGGATGAGGAGTTGAGGAGGAATGTGCAGTCATCCTGGCATAGTAGTATTTATAGCCGAGTAGTACTAATACGCTCCTATGTGGGAAACCATTTAGGTTGTGATTGGTGTGAACAGGTTTGCAATTAAATATAGCGTGGTAATAATTTGGAATGTGACGAGACGCACGCTCAAAATTTATTGACGGTTCTAGTTTCGAAGTGCGGCACTATTCCCGGATGGCATAACGTGGGCATGTGTTCTCGGCCATGGTGTAGCATATGCCATGGTACTTCTTTCTCTACTGATGTGTACGTGCAATAACTGGCACCGTCAGATACATATTTTACAGTTATTGGGGTGTTCGACAGGAATAGCCACGTGGCGAGCTATAGACTAGTCTTTTTTTCACTCACATTACATCGACACATATCATCTCTTTCCCTCTTTCCCACGCACACACCTATCTCTCGGGACTGCTCGCACGCACCATCTCTAGCCCCCTAGGTCGATGCCACCCACATACACTTGTACTCTGAGTTTAGTACGTTATACAGGAAGAGAAGAGGTGCACGCACGCACTCCTCCTCTCTCACACACGCATCTGTAGCTACGAATTGTAGTGTTCTTAACCATCTGATTGGATCTATCATAGGTTTCATGTTGCTCCTTCGCCTTGAGATTGAGAAGTTTAAAACGTGGAGGCTAAACTGGAGGCGCGAGGTTTTGGTTTATGTGCGGGCCGCACACGGCACCAACACGACACGAGCTTTGTCTACCTGGTGCGCAGTCGGCTGGGTTGTCCAAGTATAGACACAACCAGACCCTCCTTGGTATCTGTGCAGAGAAATTAGGATCGGAGGGAGTACTACTAGTATTAGTACTACTACTTTGATGTGCCGTGTCAACTCGCACAAGTATGCAACACTTCCTGAACAAACAAGCATATAAGCTGTTATACTTCTTACCCAAAGGATCTTTATATCCGACAAACACAAAATATCCGTTCGACTGTTGGAAATTACTTTAACCGTTGATTTGATGTCGAAGTAATTGTTGCATCGCCACCAAAACCCACCATCTCTTAACTTAAAGTAGACCGAGCTAACCCCTATATTAGCATATTACTAAGATAAACACAAGGCACTGTAGAATCATTTAGGATGTGAGCTTGTCAATCTGAATGTGGAGGGACACCAACTTAGCCCCGACCAGCAGCTTGGGCGGAACTGTGAAGAAGGTCAGCTCCTGCACGGCGATGTCGCCGGGATCCATGCTCCATTTCCACCTTGGCAGCGTCGTTCCTGCCTTTGGGCTCCCCCGGCGGGCCATTCGCCCATAGCTTGGCCACGTAGTGCGGCAGTGGGGACGACCCTGCTCCGATGCATATGATTGACACGGTGATAGGCGCGCCGATGTCGAGCACGCCGCCGACCAAGAAAAATGCGCGGCCATCCTCCTTCACAAACAACAAGAGCCATGGCTCCGACAGTGGCACTTGCAGCTGGAGCACCTTATCGTACTGGATCCTGTGCACAGGCATGGGATGCACGGTGCTGATGTGGTGGGAGAGCGCCGGCGGCAGGCTTTTGTAGCCGTAGATGGGCACGGGGCATTTGCAGGGCACGAGCGGACACACGCTCTGCAGATCGGCGAGCTTGTGGTAAGTGACATAGAGCCCACAGCCTTCGTGCGGGCACTCCACCCTCACCGAGGGAGGACGGTGTCCACCGCCATGTTCCACACGTCGAAGCCACTGCCGTGCTCGCACTTCTGGCACTGCCACTGGTTCCCGAGGTGCTCGACACTGCAGTCTGCGCAGGCCAGGTGCCCTCCCTTGAACCACACAAATCAATCAAACAACACATCAATCAAGAAACCCGCACCTTGCTTGATCAATCGAACAGACGAGGTGTATTCGAACCTCATACACTGGAGACTTCAAGGGGCGGAGGCACAAGGGACAGTGGAGCAAGGTGAGGTCCATCGAGACCATAGAGAGCTCCATTGTCGGGTCATGTTCCGTCTGCATGATCTCGCCCTCCTCGTGCACAACCATCTCTCGCTTTATTTGCGCCAGGACATTACAAAGATTTACCGTCACATATTCATACTACTTCAAGGTGCATTAAATCAACACATGCAACTATCAAAAGGAGAGTCATGGCATGCATGCTTGCGTTGTAATTAATGCATCTGTAAACACAAATTATTGAAATATATCAAGTGCAGTGCTTTGATGTGCCGCGTCAACTCGTACAACACCAAGAAGTTTGATTACTACAACGCCCTCTCCCTCGCGGACTGAGCTCTGGTGCCTTAACCGCACCTGCCTTTGGCTGCATGATAGGTGGGCCACCCACCTGTTGGGCCCACCTGTCATACACGCAAAGGCAGGAGCAGTAAATCTATGAAGCTGCGTCCCTCCCTCGCCGATGAGCGTGGTGGCTGGCAGGACTAGGAGAAGCTTTAGTTCGCTACACGCTCTCCCTCCCTCACACGAGGGACATGCAATAGTTCAATCGGTGCCAGATGGCCAGAAACATACTGTAGTACTGCTCCACTATAGTAGTACTCGATCATTGTTCGACCTCCCGAAGAGGCAAAGAGCCAAGCGCAACCCGGACGCTCGTGTGGCAGTTTCATGTGTAGAGTAGTCTAGGATAGCGTGTACCGTGCCTGTAAGCATAAAATCGTTGGGGTCGGCTCCATGCTTTTTTTGATTAAAATAATCTTCTGGCCCTACCTGTCATCCTCGTGATTGTAGTTTGCACGCTCATCTGGTCAAGACAGGAATATATATTTTAATTTGTGGTGGGGTAAATGTTAGAGGTTGCAGCAAATGGAGTATTGTACACTGTGGATCTTTCATCCAAGTTTAGAGGCAACCATGTGGGGCCAGCGCTATGATGTGTCACGTCAACTCGTACAACCACACACCTTCTCCCACGCCCATGCGTGCGGTGGCTCACAGACGAGGACATGCTTTTGCTTAGGCTGGTCATAATGGAATACTAGTATCATGCATATGATACTAGTGTATGATACTACACATCCGTAGTGCATAGTATCATATGTTAGTATCATCGATGACTTCATTTATTAGCATGCATGACACATAGTAGCACAACATTTAATATGATACAGTATCATGATATGATACTCAACCCTCTCTTTCTTCATTTACTTCTATGCCACCTCATCAAATTTTCCTAGTTGGCATGCATGATACTCCCTCTGTTCCTAAATATTTGTCTTTTTAGATATTTCAAATGGACTACCACATACGGATGCATATATACATATTTTAGAGTGTACATTCACTCATCTTGCTCACTATGTAGTCACTTGTTGAAATCTCTAGAAAGAAAAATATTTAGGAACGGAGGGAGTACTACCTATGATAGTACTACCATTACAACTAGCCTTATAGAGTACTACAACAAGCTATCCCTCCCGCATGCGGTGGACAAACATGCAACAGTGGATTTGATACTGTAGAAGTAGTAGTAACATCATTGTTCTTCTTCTCGAAGAGGCAAAGAGACAAGCGCAGCCCGAATGTGGCAGCTGCGAACCTTGGAGGACGCATATAGCCAAGCTCTTGCTTGAGACAAAATTGCTATGTGATCCCACTATTGTAGTACTTGCTAGTATAGCCCTATAAACCAGAAAGGAGTATTTGCCTTTCTAGAGATTTCAACAAGTGACTAGACTACATCGGGACGGAGTACATATGGAGCAAAATGAGTGAATCTACACCGTAAATAAATTCATAGTTCTCTCGTTTTCCTCTCTGCCTTGGTTGCGGTGCACAATATTGAGTATACTAGTACTATCATCCTGAAATTTAAGAAGTCACCATAGGCACCTCATCGTCGACGGGAACGTCTCCTAACACGCGATAAACGCGAGCGGCAGTTGCCTCCATAGGTGCTTGAATTCCATTGCCAAGGAGGGAGAGGGTAGCGATTACCGAGACGTTGAATTGTCAATGATGCATCCTCAATTACATGCAGAGGGAATTAACTGGAGAAGCAGAATAGAGCCAGCACGATGTGAATGCAACAGAGTATGGATTCTCAAATAAAGGTGCCCCACCACTCCAATCCATATACTCCTACTCTCTGCGCAACACTGCTCACTCCAATCCAAGACCAAGTGACTAGAAGCCACAAGCACCTATGGAGGCGATGGACGTGAGCGGTAGTCGGCTGTGCCAAATCATCCAAGGCGTCAGCCTACGGCCCCGCACCGCGCAGCGTTTCCAGACAGTGTTGGCGACCGCCGACGTCGTAGCCCTCGCCGATGCCGGCTTCACCTCTCGCATGGACGACATGATGGTCAACTCCATCCGCAAGTTCACCGCTGTCAAGAAGCGCGCGGACGACATTGCCATACTGCTCCAGCCCACACGCCCAGGCTCCTCATTGCCTGCCACCCTCATCAACCTCCATGGTGACGAACTCTTTCAAGCCCTGGTGGCCCTGCAGGTGCCGGGGCCGCGACGAAGAATGTGCACCTCGAGGCCCTGCTCGCCGCACATCGCCTCACCATGCAAGAAACCGTCGACCTGCACATCCACGTCTACGAGGAAATCGTCTGCATAGGCCACTACAAGGCCAGCAAGGACAGAAAGACGTTGGCCTTCTTCCAGCGGCTGGAATCTTTGGATGCCCTTGGTCAGAAGCACGTCGACCTGGCCACGAATGCTACATCTACTTAGCCACCGTTCGGTGGGGCGGTGCCCTAAGTCGAGGAGGTGGACGTCATCGATGGATGCATCTCTTCTTCTTGCCTCCTATAACCAGCACTGCATCACCTCGTGGCCTTAATGTTTTATTAGTATAGTACTCCCTCCATTCCCAAATATAAATCTTTCTAGAGATTCCAGCAAGTGACTACATACGGACCAAAATGAGTGAATCTACACTCTAAAATATGTCTACATACATCCGTATGTTGTATTCCATTTGAAATATCTAAAAAGGCTTATATTTAGGAACGGAGGGTGTATATGGCATTTTTATTCCAGTCGTAACGTTTTCACTGTGAGGTGGGGCCGCAGTTGAGCAAATCGACCATCGGCAAACACCCACCCCGCCCACCGGCGTCGGCTGAGTTTAGAATTAGAAGAGAGAAACGAGGGAGAAGAGCTAGCTATAGCACGGACGCTATTGTCAGATGGGACTCGTGTTGATAGAATAGGAGTACTGAGCACTCGTACCTCTATCTTTTGAGGGAAAAAGTAGTCGTACGTCTAGTACTACCACTAGTTGGGTGCGTGCGACCTATACATGTCATCACTTTAGATCTCCTTCTTGAAACACAGCTACACTTCAGCGTACATATTTTTTCACGCATTTATCCTCCTGTAGCTATATGTACTCCTATGCTATTTCCAAGTGCTCCCTTTCGCCTGCATGTGGGACATAGAGCATCTGTGTTGTAGTGCATGCATGACTCGGAGCATATGTTGGTTTACTTTACATTTCAGACCTCACGAATTACATGCAAACCCCCCATAGAATAATAAATAAATAAATAAATTACTACATGAAACCGAATTATTTTCATAGAAATCGGAGCACGTTCATTAAATTTTGGACATGGAAATAAAACTACCGGACCTAAACCAGTCTAAGGGCCTCTTTGATTCGCGGGATATTGAAAACATGGGACTGGGGAAAGTATGATGGAGATGAACCGAGACGAGGAGAAATCTAACTTAGTTAGAGGTTAGAGTTAGATTATAACCCTAAACTAACTCTAAACCAAAGAGGTGTATGGATGGCAGGGTTAGATTGACAATAAATTTTCTTTCTCAATCATTTGACTACTTTGGACCTTATTTCCTGCCGAACTAGGTGTGGCCAGCTCTTGTGTGTCCCCCTCCCGCTCACAATTGACGTAAACAAACCATCTTTACAAATCAAGCATGAAAAACATGATAAATTTTACTTTGTCCATACAAATGAGCCTGCTGTGAAGAAGGTCCCGACAGGGCTGGTTGGCACTGATGGTACATTTACATCAGCTCCACCCATGATGAAAAATAGGAAAGTTGCGCTCATTTCCTTCATGTGGGCGAATGTCGATGTGTTTGCTTGGCAACCATCTAACATCCTCGGTGTTCCCAGGGAGGTAATTGAGCACCACCTTGTTGTCTGCCCTCATGCCCGACCCATTGTCGGTGTCAAAAGTGGCGGATCTCGGGTAGGGGGTCCTGAACTATGCGTTTAAGGTCGATGGTAACAGGAGACAAGGGACACAATGTTTACCCAGGTTTGGGACCTCTCTATGGAGGTAATAGCCTAATTCCTGCTTGATTGATCTTGATGAATATGAGTATTACAAGAGTTTATCTACCACGAGATTGTAATGGCTAAACCCTAGAAGTCTATCCTGACTATGAGTATGAGGATCTCTCTATGGACCTAGCCCTCCGGTTTATATAGATATCGGAGGGATCTAGGGTTACATAAGGTCGGTTACAGAGAAAGGAATCTTCATATTCGGACGCCAAGCTTGCCTTCCACGCCAAGGGGAGTGCCATGCGGACACGGGTAGAGTCTTTGGTCTTCGTATCTTCACAGCCCATTAGCCCAGCCCATGTCTAATAGGTCGGACGCCTGAGGAGCCCTTAGTCCAGGACTCCCTCAGTAGCCCCTGAACCAGGCTTCCATGACGAGGTGTCCGGCGTGTAGATTGTCTTCGGCATTGCAAGGCGGGTTCCCCTTCCCGAATACTCCAAGATAGTCTTCGGTCACAATGAACGTGTCCGGATCTGCAACACAAGTACCACACACAACCATGGAGAATATAATATTATACGAGTCCAATCCGTTGACAACTTTTTGTAATGTGACATCATGTCCGGTTGGTCATCATTTCAAACTGTTTTCCGTCTGTTGTTCCATGTTTCGAGACATGGTTTTAATAGGCACATCTTGTCGAAGCAGAGATCGTGTCCCCTTATTGCAGGATTCTCATCAATACAGGCGTGGGTAATATAACCGTGTCGTTTACATAGCCCTTGGGAACAGGCGAGTTTTAAAGCGAGTGGGGAGGCGCTTGATATTCACTGCCTTTATAAGGAGATAAGGATTCCCCTTTCTTCACCCACGCCTTCTCTCTTCCTCTGCCCTTCCATCCTCGAGCTCCAGTGCCCAAGTCCTCATTCTTTCCGCCCCTAGGAAGCACTCAACCATATCCGGATCTGGAGGGAAAGGCAAGTGGATGGCCTCCTCCGTTAGGGAGAAGGACATCACCAAGCTTTGGGAGGTCGGGTATCTGGCGAAAGAAATCGCCCACCGGCTTCCAGCCAAGGGACAAATCGTCCCCACCCCGAACCCCAACGAGAGGGTGGTCTTCATCCCCCATTTTGTCTGCGGGTTAGGGTTTCCTCTCCACCCTTTCGTCCATGGGATTATGTTCTATTACGGGCTAGATTTCCATGATCTAGCCCCAAACTCTTTCCTCAACATCTCGGCATTCATTGTCATGTGCGAGGCCTTCCTCCACATCCAACCCCACTTCGGACTGTGGCTCAAGATATTCAACATGAAGCCGAAGGTGGTGGATGGCCAGCACGCGGAGTGCGGAGGCGCCATGGTGAGCAAGCTTCCCAATGTCACATCACCCAAGGGTACTTTTGTGGAGACAGTCGAGGAGTGGCAGAAACTATGGTTCTATATCACAGAGCCCCGCGGCGCCAATCGTGTCGCGGCTCCCGAATTCAAGTCCGGAGCTCCATTGCGGCTCACCTCCGGGATGGAGAAGGGCCCAAATTTGTCTTTGTCAGACGAGCTGATAGCGCTACAAACGCGCATTCAAAGCTTGGTGGATAAAAACATCAAGCTCGCGACGTAATCCAGGTGATGCTGGTTCGCTGGATTCTCCCATGCCATAGCCGAAGCTGCCCCTTATGGGAATTCGACCCTAAGAAGCACTAAACCTTGGAAAGGCTCTTCAGAACCACTCAAAAAGATGCCTGGAAATTACTCTTTAAGGGCAACGAGACGCTGCCAGCCATAGACTCGGACCGCGGGCACGACATTACCCATTCTGCCAACAAGGTAAGCCTTTAACGTCTCCAGATGCATCCTCTACTTGCTTGTTTCAAGGAAGATATCTAAACTTTATTATTTTAGGTATGGACGGAGAGAGCGGATTGGATTCAATGTTCGGCTCCACTGCCTGAGGAACCAGTCATCCCGCTCCTGGCGAAGATGTTGGTATCGGCGCCCTATAAGGTGCCGGAGAAGAAGGCCAAGGGGGTCCGGAGTGGCCCCCGCTGCAAGGGAGCTTCAGATGTATCGTCCAAAGACAAGACTCACTCCTCCGCTGCCGAAGATGATGACAAGAAGGAGGAGGAAAACACCTCTCCCCCTGACGGAGGGAGGAAGAAGAGGGCGGCCTCCACCGATCTGGAGGCGGAGGCGCCCAAGAGGAGGAAGGGTCCCCATGCAGATAACACCGCGTGGGACGTCGATAGTAGCCCGAAGCGACGCCCCTCAAACAAGCCCCTGGCTGCATTGTAACTACTAAGAATCCGCACACTTCCCTACCTCCGGCCTCTCTTGCTTCATGATATTGATGTGTTTAAATGATGTCATTTCAGTCCGGCCCACGACAGCTCCCAGTGATCCTCATGCAGAGGTTCGCTGGATTCGAAGGCGATGGCCATCGAGTCACCGCCGGCTCACTCCCCCATGGCCAAGGAAGATGACAAGGTGTTGTCCCAAAGGACCTTCCCAGGCCAGGGAGAGGTTCAGAAGTCTGCTAGGTTGGCGCCAGAGGCCGAAACCTCGGCTACCAGGCACATGGGGGAGCAGACCCCCACGGCAACTGGGGACGAGGGCTTTGCTCAGTTTGACCCCCAGCCGAATACAAGTCATATAGGGCTCCGGAATTTGGTGAGCAACCTCCTTCAAAAGAAGGGGGCATGCCTATTCCACCGGTGACCTCTGTCCAACCAGAGGTGTAAGTGCATCTAGTGCCCCTTAATGATTTTGGTGTACTGAAGACTTATAGGTTAACAAACTGATGCATTTGTGAGTGTACACAACTCCATAAGTCTATGAGGAGTTTGATACTTACAGAGATAGTCGACCCCTAAAAATGAAGTTCTTCGACTGAAGACTTTGGATTTTTGAAGACTTTGAAAGTGAAGAAATTGGTCTGATCCTGAAGAGTTGGTATTCATTCGAGGAACATGAAGCGTGAAGACTTTTGTTTTCATAGTTTCATTTTCTCTTTCTTGAGACATAGGAAACACCATACTATTAAAGGGGGTCGAGGAAATACTAAGGAAAAATTTCCATGTGATGGTCAACTCAAAATCCTATACCTACCAATCCCTTCGAGTGAGGCCATTGGAAATCTCATGCAGTTCAGTCAACTTCTTCAGTGACAGAGATGAAGTTCTTCTAGTCTCTGAGGAATTTTTTCTGACTGAGAAGTTAGGAATTCTCCAGTGCGGATTGCCTACAAGTGAGGAACATGATAGCCCTAAGGAATTTGATAGTCAAATTTCCGACCGTTGCTGTGCTACGCGCCAGCTGTCCCAAATATCCTTCCACCTAACAGTCATATCGTTGAAGGGCATTTATGTCTTATCATATCGGGCTGCTCCCTAGGCTATAAATAGCCGCCCCCTACAACCACTAGCTGGTTGGCTGCTCCGAGAGAAACTGACACTTGTCATTTGAGAGCATCCCATCCTCCGAGGACTTTGAGTGAAAATCATCAAGTGAGGAAAACCCAAACCCAAACACCTTCAAACCAAAGTGATTGAGCATCACCGAAGAGATTAATCCTGCATGGATCCGATGCTTGTTACCTTTGAAGATTATGCATCTTCCAGACGGTTAGGTGATGTAGGGTGGAACCCTAGTGGCCGATCTTTCATGAAAGGAGCGGATCCCGCAAAGAACACGAAGAACACGAGGAGGGAAATGAGGGGAAAATCATGAGGGGAACACAAGAGAACACTCAAACCAACAAGAATGATCACACATGCGCTAGATCCATGAACACAAAGAGAGATGCAAGATCCAAAGTCAACAACAGACGATACAAGAGGTAACGGTCTTCTCCGTGAGGAGGTCTTGATGGGACCGCCCAAGAGGGGGTCTTGATGATCTTCTCCGCAAGGAGGTCTTGAATCCAAAGGGATCTACTCCGTAGAGGCCGCGGTCTCTCTCGTGGAGTAGATCCGATGTGGATGAGCAATGCTCTATCTCTAAAATGAGCTAAACCAATGCTAACCCTAGAAAGTTGGGCGAGGTGGAGTATATATAGTCTAGGGGGAGAAGGGATACACGGGCCTTGGTCCTTCACTGTGCGCAGACAGGGGAGGACGGATGTCCGGGCTGGTCGGGCCGGATGTGTGTGCTTTCAGGCGATGCCAGATGTCCGGGCTGGGGAGGCCGGATGTCCAGGCTAGAGTGGTAGCATTTGTTGCTCTTGGGTTCGGAGGTCTTGATGGGGCTGCCCAAGAGGGAGTCTTGATGATCTTCTCCGCAAGGAGGTCTTGAATCCAAAGGGATCTACTTCGTAGAGGCCGCGGTCTCTCTCATGGAGTAGATCCGATGTGGATGAGCAATGCTCTATCTCTAAAATGAGCTAAACCAAGGCTAACCCTAGAAAGTTGGGCGAGGTGGAGTATATATAGTCTAGGGGGGAGAAGGGATACACGGGCCTCGGCCCTTCACTTTGCGCAGACAGGGGAGGACGGATGTCCGGGCTGGTCGGGCCGGATGTCCAGGCTTTCAGGCGATGCCAGATGACCGGGCTGGGGAGGTCGGATGTCCGGGCTGGAGTGCTAGCATTTGTTGCTCTTGGGTTCAGAGGGGCCGGATTTCTAGGAGGTTGGCCGGATGTCCGGGGGCTCTGGAGAGGTAGGATGTCCGGGCTGTCGAGGCCGGATGCCCGGGGCCTGTAGCTTCTGGCAGCTATGCTGTTGTAGTGGATGGCGCTCTAGGGGCCTAATGTCCGGGGTCTTGGCCGGATGTCCGGGGCCTGGGAGATGTTCTTGGCTCCTTCTGTTGGTTCTCCTCATCCATGAACTTGGGGACTTGTACATATTCATGCGCATCTTCGGGAGTGTCCTCCTGGTACCTGATCATGCACAACATCTCGGACATAGATAGTAGCCATGTCTCATGTATAGAAAGTGGAAGTTCGGAGAGGAGTGAGTTCACTTTATCTTCGATAGCCTTGGCTTAGGCTCTTATCATTGGCCCAAGTGGTGTTGTTGGAGGTGTAGGTGCGTCCATGGGGATGATCATGGGATGCTCCGCATCATCTCCCCTCCCTTGGGGAAGATTCGTCCTCGGATCAAATTCTTCATCACCATGGTAGGGCGAGAGATCTTTGATGTTGAAGATGTCACTCACGGAGTACTTGTCACGTGGGAGGTCGATCTTGTAAGCATTGTTGTTGTATCGTGCGAGCACCTTGAAAGGTCCATCTGCTCGTGGTCAAAGTTTGGACTTGCGTTCTTGGGGAAGGGGGTCCTTGCGAAGGTTTAGCCACACGAGGTCTCCAATGTTGAATATCATAGGGTGCTTGTTGATGTTGAGCTTGGTTGCAAGGTGTTGTACTTGGAGCTCAATGGTGTTTCTTGTATCTTCATGCACCTTCTTGAGATGGGTCGCTCGTGCACTTGCGTCCAAATTGATGCGCTCTTAGAGTGGTAGAGGGAGAATATCCAATGGTGACAAAGGGTTGAATCCGTAGACGACCTCAAAGGGGGACTTGCCGGTTGTTGAGTGTATTGCTCGGTTGTAGGCGAACTCGGCGATAGGTAGGCACTCCTCCCACTCCTTGATGTTCTTCTTGATGAATACTCGAAGTAGAGTGGAGAGTGTGCGGTTGGTCACCTCCGTTTGGCCGTCCGGTTTGAGCATGGTAAGCCGTGGAGAAGAGTAGCTTGATTCCGAGCTTGGCGCATAGGGTCTTCCAAAAGAAGCTTAGGAACTTAACGTCGCGGTCCGAGACAATTGTCTTTGGCACTCCATCTAGATGCAATATTTCCCTACAAAGAGGTTAGCAACATGTGAAGCATCATCTATCTTGTTGCAAGGAATGAAATGTGCCATTTTAGAGAAACGGTCCACAACGACAAATACCGAATCCTTCCCGTTTCTAGTCCTAGGCAAACCAAGCACAAAGTCCCTGCTAATATCTTCCCATGGTTGGTATGGAATGGGGAGAGGCATATAGAGGCCATGAGACCAAGCTTTCGACTTAGCTTTGCGACATGTAGAGAAACGGTTGGTGAAGCGATTGACGTTGCGGAACATCTTTGGCCAAAAGTAGTTCTTCAAGAGCGTGGCGAACGTCTCATCTCATCCAAAGTTTCCCATTAAGCCTCCACCATGAGATTCCTGCAAAAGCAACAAACGAAGAGAAGACTCGGGGATGCGAAGTTTGTTAGCTCTCATTAGATATCCATCCTTGATGTAATAGCATTCCCAAGAAGTATGCATCAAACACTTGGTATAAGGAGTAGCAAAAGTAGGGTCATGCTCATACAAGTCTTTGATATGCTCAAAACCAATGACATCCAATTCAAGTTGAGTCACAAGCATGCATATGCGGGAAAGAGCATCCGCTACAACATTTTCTTTACCCTTGATGTACTTGATGACATAAGTAAAAGACTCAATAAATTCACTCCATTTGGCATGACACTTGTTCAACTTGGTTTGTCCCTTAAGATACTTGAGAGTCTCATGATCGGTATGAATGATAAACTCATGGGGACTAGGGTAATGTACCCATTCATGCAAAACACGGACTAAAGCATATAGCTCTTTGTCATAGATGGGGTAGTTGAGTTGCGCTCCGGAAAGTTTCTCACTAAAGTAAGCTATGGGGCGCTTGTCTTGTGTTACACCTCCTAAGCCATTACCACTAGCATCGCAATGAATCTCAAATGGTTTGTCAAAGTTGGGTAATGCAAGCACAGGAGCATGAGTAAGCAAATTCTTAAGCTCATTGAATGCGGTATCTTGGGATGGTCCCCAAACAAAAGGCGCATTCTTCTTGCTCAAAGCATGCAAAGACGAAGCAATGGTGCTAAAATCCTTCACAAAGCAACGATAGAAACCCGCAAGGCCAAGAAAACTATGCACTTGATGCAAGTCGGTTGGTTGTGGCCAAGTCTTAATAGCATTGATCTTGGACTCATCAACATGAACACCCTTAGAGGAAACAACAAAACCAAAGAAAACGAGCTGGTCAACACCAAAAAGGCATTTCTCCATATTAGCATAGAGGCGCTCTTTTCTAAGAGTTTGCAAAAAGGTGCGGACATGGGTGACATGCTCTTTGGGATATTTGCTAAAGTCAAGCATATCATCAAACTAGACTACAACAAATGTACCAATGTAAGGGCGAAATACATGATTCATAAGACACGTAAAAGTGCCCGGTGCTTCCGAGAGACCCATAGGCATGACTAAGCACTCATACAAACCAAACTTGATTTTGAAGGCGGTTTTCCATTCATCACCCTCTTGTATGCAGATTTGATAGTAACCACTCGTAAGATCAATTTTGGAAAAGATAGTGGCACCGCTAAGCTCATCAAGCATATCGTCTAGGGGTGGAATGGGATACCTATATCGAACAGTGATAGCATTGATAGGTCGACAATCGAAGCACATACAAAAGCTACTGTCTCGTTTTGGCACAAGAATGACCGGAACGGCACAAGGACTTAAACTTTCATGCACATGTCCATGGTCTATGATATGTTTTACTTGCCTTTGTATTTCTTTGGTTTCTTCGGGGTTGAAATGGTATGGTGCTTTGTTCGGAAGAGGTGCTCCTAGGATGAGGTCGATTCGGTGCTCAATGCCTCGTAGAGGAGGTAGTCCCGGAGGTAGCTCGTCAAGGAAAACATCTTGAAATTCCTGCAAAAGAGAAGAAAGCACTAAAGGTAGAGTGTGAGAGGTATTAGCTTTTGGTGCGTTGTCCTTGCACAACAGGACATAGTGTATCACACTAGATGGGTTCTCACACACTTCTCTTATCTCACGTTTGGTGGCAAATAGAACTAGGTTCTTCTTTTCGCTCATCGTGGAGGCACTCGATTTGGGCTTGTGGTGCTCACTCTCTTTTTGGTGGCTCGCTCTCTCACTATGATCTCCACGATGGGTGGCTTGCTTGTCGGTGATCACTTGACTTGGCGACATTGGACGAAGAACGTACTCCTTGCCCTTCATCTTGAAGATGTAGTGGTTCGTTCGGCCATTGTGGATGACTCCTCTATCGAATTGCCATGGGCATCCAAGGAGAAGATGGAAAACGGTTATTGGAACGACGTCGCACTCCAAGGTGTCTTCGTAGGCGCCAATTTTGAAGGAGACTTGTACTCGGTGCTCGACTTGGATGGTGCTGGAGTTGTTAAGCCATTGGACTTTGTATGGATTGGGATGCTTCGTCTTGGGCAATTGGAGCTTGGAGCAAATTTCTTCTTGCCAATTTATGACAACTTCCTCCATCGATGACGACCTTGACGGATCGTCCATTGATGCCGGCCTTGGTATGAAAGATATGGCATCTTTGGTCTTCTTCTTGATGATGTTGTAGAGTCAAAACCTTGGAGACAACAAGGGCGGGACTTGAATCTTCATCGCAAAAGACTTGTTCCTATTCATCGTTCACTTGTCGGTGCATGGCGACGTGCTCAAGGGCTTCCATTTCGCCTTCACTCATTGAGTCATAAGTGCCATCGTCGTTGAGGATCATGG
The DNA here is from genome assembly GCF_002162155.2 of Triticum dicoccoides. NCBI lineage: Eukaryota > Viridiplantae > Streptophyta > Magnoliopsida > Poales > Poaceae > Triticum > Triticum dicoccoides. The sequence goes on along the minus strand of NC_041380.1, from coordinate 187,654,710 downwards.
TTCGCTTATTGGTGCACTCACAGGACTTGTGGCCTCGGCCTCCGCAAGTGAAACACTTGAAGGAACTCGTCTTGACGGTCTCATCGGTTGGAGTTGATGATGATGAAGCTCTCGGCTTCAAGTTGCTCATGGTAGGATGACTTGTAGTTGACGAAGCTTTCTTGGAACTCGACTTGCCGATGTTGGTAGTAGAAGGCTTTGTAGTCGGTGTTGGAGTCGTTGAAGATTGGTTGCTGGAGAAGCCGTAGGACTTGGATGAGAACTTAGCATACTTGAAATCATCTTTCACTTGGCGTTCCGCTTTGGTAGCTTGGTGCATGAGCTCGATGAGATTTGAGTATGGTTGGAAGTCAACGATCTTCTTGATGGGATGATTGAGTCCATTCAAAAACGTGCCATAGTTTGCTCATCATCTTCCGTGACATTGGCTCATATCATGGCAATCTCCATCTCCTTGTAGTACTCTTCAACGCTCTTGGTTCCTTGCTTGAGTTGTTGGAGTTTCTTGAAGAGGTTGCGCTCGATGACTTGTTCCCACCAAATGAGGACATAGTCTTGGAACTCAAGGGATGCCATCGCGATCTTCTTCTCTTCTTCATAGTTGTGCAAACAGAAGATCTTGTCAACCTTCAATGCCCATGAAAGGTACTCTTTAGGATCGTTGCTTCCGTTGAACTTGGGCATGGTGAACTTGAGTTTGCCATAGCGTTGCTCTTCATTGTGTTGGGGTCGGGGATGATGACGCCCATGTTGTTGATGATTGTTCAAATCGTGCTGCTCTTGGCACGGAGGGTTGGCATCCTCATGTTGCTCTTGTCATGGAGGATCTCCATTGTCTTCATGCTCTTGATTGACTTGCTGTTCTTGGCGAGCTTGTGGAGGAGCTTGTCGAGCTTGAGGAGGAACTTGACGATGCACGCGAGTTTGAAATCTTCGTTCTTGAATTTCTTCGCGAAGTGCTTCCTCTTATTCACGGGCTTGTCGGCCTCGGTCGGCGACGAGTCGACTTGAATCGCCGTAGAGGTTGTTGCGCCGCAAGTGCTTGAGCGTCACGGAGTTGTTGTTTGTGACGTTGTGCCTCGGCATCTTGAGCATTTTGGTGTAGACGCGCTCGCTCTTCCTCTTCATGTTGGCTTTGTCATTGTCATTCTCGTGCTAGCGCAAAGGCCTCTTGGGTTTGACGTTGTCGGTGCTCTTGCGAGTCGGTGTCGCATAGAGGATTGAGGCTTGCTTGATGCTCGTTGTGTGTGGCACGGCGAAGAGTGTTCGATGTCGGTGTACTTGAGCCGGAGAGGGTGAAGTCGGATTGGTGACTTGAACGGCTCCTTCTTGAAGTGGAAGAAGAGTGGTTGAGCAACAAAGCGCGAATATCGTCCATCCTTGCGTCATTCTCTTGCTTGTGATCGTCGAGCTTGTGGTCGAAGTAGTCCCTTGTATGTTGCTAAGAGAGTCGCAAGTCGGTAGCGAGGTTGTCGATGCGGTCAGTCATGACTTATTTCTCTTGATGCAAAGCATGTTGTGCACCAAAGAGGTGACTCCTTGTGACGAAGGAGTTCATGTTGTCGTCTTGCTCCATGAAGAGTGGGTTGGTAGAAGTACTTGGCCTATCCATCATTCCAAAACAATTGTAAGTGGTAGAAAGAGATGAACGAATACCAAATGTACCTTGACCGAAGTTGAAAGTGGATCGATGATCACTCCAATGTAGGACAAGGAAATAGCACACTTGGTACCTATTCTTGTCAGTTTCTCACACCTACATAAGTAAAATCTTATGGTGGAGCTTGGTTAGGATGGTGGCACAAATTTTGATGCAATTGTAAGTGATCCTCAATAATGTTGGAAAAGATTCGCAAGATGCAATGTAAGAAGTAGACCAAGCATATAAGGTACACAGAAACACACACGCAAAAAGATAAGTGGGGTTGTGCAACCAAGGGTGAGCCAAAATGTGGAATCCACAAAAATGTTCTTGTTGCACAACACTGGAGAGACGCTAGCACGATTGCACAAAAGGCGGATACAAGAACTTATGCACAACCTACTTATCAAAACTGCAACGACTTCTATCCCAAGTATGCTGTATGCAAGGTGTTTCTATGATATGATCCAAGATGATCGACTATGCCAATCTTAATGTTGTATGATGCTATGGTTCTTGCTTAAAAGCTATTTGCTTATCGTTCCTCATTGCTTTAAAGCTTGTTTGGCTCTTTGATGTTGGAGCTCTTTTCTCATGCAATGCTTGACGAACCGATACCGATATAGCAAGTGAGTATGCGATGACAACTTTGTGACACAAGAGATGATACCAATATATGCAACAATGATGTATGTATGCTATGGGAAGTATGATCACTAATGTGCACAAGTCCCATTGCCGGCAATACTCAATGGCTAGTCTCGATGGGTAAGCAACGCAAAGGAGTAAGGCTATGATGGCTATCAATGTAATGGCAAGAGTGATATGTCCAATACCAAGATGAGGCTACAGGTCTTGCTTCCGATATGGTGTCAAAATGGTGGCACGAATACCAAGGTGTAGTCAAGGTGGTCATTGTTGATGACGATGTAGGACGGCAGTGATGATGTAGGACGCGTCCGTGGCGAAGATGAGCGGCGGTGATGTCGATCTCGAACCGTACCTAGATAGTCGAAACACAAAAGGATACGATACCGCAACTCAAATTCTCAAACCTCGAAGTAGAAAATGTGTCGGAGAGCGAAATGGTCCAAAATGGTTGGGCTATGCGGAAGTGGTGGAGGTATGCGGAAGTATATGTGGTATATGGTGGGCACCGGAACAAAATTTGGTTAAAAATGGACGAAAAACGGGGCGGTGGATGGAGATATTGCTGCCAGGGGTCGGATGTCCGGGTGGAAGGACGGATGTCCGGGATTGTCGGGCCGGATGTCCAGGCTCTTTATTTGGGGATGAATACCGCGTGGAGAGGTCAAATCCGGGCAAAATTTGGAGGAATTTGTGGATGGAAAATGGGGCAAAATGGACGGGAAGCTAGATCCACTCAATACAAAGCAAATCCACGAATCCAAACCAACAAAATCTCAACACACCAACAAATCACAAAAATGGCTATTTTTGGTGGGGAATTTTCGAATTAGGACGAAAAACAACAAAATGAGGCTAGAAACACAACGGGGAGGCTCCGAAATCGTGATCAACGTGGCTCATGATACCTAGATGATGTAGGGTGGAACCCTAGTGGCCGATCTTTCATGAAAGGAGCGGATCCCGCGAAGAACACAAAGAACACAAGGAGGGAAACGAGGGGAAAATCACGAGGGGAACACAAGAGAACACTCAAACCAACAAGAATGATCACACATGCGCTAGATCCATGAACACAAATAGAGATGCAAGATCCAAAAAGTCAACAACGGACGATACAAGAGGTAACGGTCTCCTCCGTGAGGAGGTCTTGATGGGGCCGCCCAAGAGGGGGTCTTGATGATCTTCTCCGCAAGGAGGTCTTGAATCCAAAGGGATCTTCTCCGTAGAGGCCGCAGTTTCTCTCGTGGAGTAGATCCGATGTGGATGAGCAATGCTCTATCTCTAGAATGAGCTAAACCAATGCTAACCCTAGAAAGTTGGGCGAGGTGGAGTATATATAGTCTAGGGGGAAGAAGGGATACACGGGCCTCGGCCCTTCACTGTGCACAGACAGGGGAGGCCAGATGTCCGGGCTGGTCGGGCCGGATGTCCGGGCTTTCAGGCGATGCTGGATGTCCAGGATGGAGTGGTGGCATTTGTTGCTCTCGACTTCAGAGGGGCCGGATTTCCGGGCGGGTGGCCGGATGTCCGGGGGCTAGGGAGAGGCTGGATGTCCGGGTTGTCGAGGCCGGATGTCCGGGGCATGTAGCTTCTGGCGGCTGTGCTGCTGTAGTGGATGATGCTCCAGGGGTCGGATGTCCGGGGTCTTGGCCGGATGTCCGGGGCCTGGAAGATGTTCTTTGCTCCTTCCGTTGGTTCTCCTCATCCGTGAACTTTGGGACTTGTACATCTTCATGCACATCTTCGGGTGGGTCCTCCTGGTACCTGATCATGCACAACATCTCGGACTTAGGTAGTAGCCATGTCTCATGTATAAAAAGTGGAAGTTCGGAGAGGAGTGAGTTCACCTTATCGTTTATAGCCTTGGCTCGGGCTCTTGTCATTGGCCCAAGTGGTGTTGTTGGAGGTGTAGGTGCGTCCATGGGGATGATCATGGGATGCTCCGCATCATTAGGCGTCATGGTCTAGAGCATCCAAGAGGAAATTGTGGATCGCCGAGTGACCGAGTCTGTGAAGGTTTGGAAGTCACCTGAAGACTTACCACGAGTGATTGGGCGAGGTCTGTGTGACCTTAGCTCAAGGGGAATACGGTGAGGACTAAGTGTCTTGAGCTGCGTGTTTAGGACTGGGTGTCCGGGACTGTGTGTCCTCAGGTTTAAATACCTAGCCGCCCTAACCAGACGTACAACTGTCACAGCAGTTGGAACTGGTCTACCAGATCATTGTCTTCAACGAGCTAACTGGTTCCATTTCCTGAACCCTTCCATTTCCTCATTTCTGTGTTTTGTGCTTGTTCATATCTGTTGAAGACTTTGACTGAAGACTTTCTCTATTTCCTCAGCTCAATTTCATCAGTCTGTTTGTCTTCATTCTGTTTATCCCGTGTTTACGCTTTCAGTACTCTGTGCTTGTTTTCATTTCATCATGATGCCCATGTTTATGTTATGTCATGGAGGCATCTGAGTACTTATTCCGCTACAAGTAGTTCTTCGCTTAGGAATTTCCTTACCCTGAAATTCCTCAGTGAAGAATTCATAAAAATTGCCTATTCACCCCCCTCTAGTCGACTTAACGCACTTTAAATTGGTATCAAAGCAAGGTACTCCCTTGTTCTATGTGATTTTGGTTTAACCGCCTGGAGTTTTAGTTATGTCGACTGCAGGTATGATCAAGGTTTCTGCTGGGTGTCCTACCTTCGATGAGACGGACTACCCCTAGTGGAAGAATAAGATGCGCATGCATCTTGAGGCAATTGACAACGATCTCTGGTACGTTGTGTTAAATGGCGTTCCCTCTGTCAATCCTACCATCAACGCTGCTGATGTGAAGAGATTCAAGCAACTTGACTCTCAAGCGAAGAACATCATATGTGGTCATCTGAGCAAAGGGCAGTATGGCAGAGTGAGTGCTTTGGAGACAGCAAGGCTTATCTGGGACAGGCTGTCCAAGGTCAATGTAGGAGTCTCAACACAGCGTGACTCTCGAGTTGACGTTCTTCGCAATCTCTTCAACCGCTTCAAAAGACTCGACAATGAAAATGTTCAGCAAACCTTCGATCGCCTCACTAACATCTCAAATGAGCTTCAAGCACTTGGTGCCACTGACATCACCGACCATGAGGTGGTGAAGAAGTTGCTGAGATTGCTTGATTCCTACCATGAGGTGGTGAAGAAATTGCTGAGATCGCTTGATTCCTCATTTGATACTTTGGCATTGATGATACAAGGACGTGGAGACTATAAGTCACTTGATCCCGCTGATATCCTCGAGAGGCTAAACACTCATGAGTTCTAGCTTGCTGAGAAGAGAGATCTCTATGGACCAAGCTATGGCAGATCACGAGCTCTGAAGGCCAAGGTAGTGTCTGAATCTGAAGGTAAAGATTCTGGCAGCAGCCTTGGTGACCCTGAAGAATTGAGCCAGGATCTAGAAATGCTCATGAGGAAATTCCAGAAGTTCTGAAGACGTGGTCGCTTTGGAAAATCCTCAAGAAACGGTGACTTGAGATTAGATTCCTCATCCCATGATTACAAGAAGAGACTCTGTCACAAATGCAAGAAACCCGGACACTACATTGAAGATTGTCCTTAGTGGGAAAAGGAATCAAAGAAGAAGAAGTACAAGGATTACAGTTATGATGATTCAAAGAAGAAAAAGAAATCTTCAAAGTCCTCTTCATCAAAACCTTCAAGGTCCTCATCTCACAAGAAGAGCATCTTCAAGAAGGCTCGGGCATTCATTGTCAAGCAAATGGACTCTGAGGCTGAATCTGAGGAAAATGAGGAAGAGGAGGAATCTGAGGAGTCAGACTCTGGTGTGGCAAGCCTAGCCCTCGCCACCGCATTCTTCTGCAAGTCCATCTTCAACTCTAAGGAAAAGGACCTCCCCAACACTACTGATGACGGCGATGAGGACTACGCTCCCACCTATTGCTTCATGGCAAAAGGCTCAAAGGTACTCAAATATCCCTCCTCTGAATCTAGTGAGGATGAATCTGATGAAAACCTCAAACCCAGCTATTCTAAACTTGCTAAGATTGCTGTGAAACTGCAAAAGGCTCTAGAAAAGGTTCAAAACATGCTAGATAAAAGCGATGATATGTTGGGCGAGGAAATGGATCGCACTAAAATTTTCACTGAAAGTCTTCAGAGACTTCAGTCCAAGTTTAACAATCTTAAAGGTCATCATAAACTCTCCTATCTGATCATGAGAAGCTTTCTTATGAATTTCTTCAAAGAAAGCAAGACCTTGAGTAGTTAAGAGTGAGTTACGAAGATCTTCAGAAGGAGCGTGATTCATTACTTGCTCAACAAATCAGCCCTACTCAGGATGAATTTGTTCCTCCATGTTTGAAGTGCATTGAATGTGAAACTGCTAATTCTTCACCTAAATGCTCAAATACTTCCATTGCTGCAAATTCTTCAACTGTCTCTGCTATCACCTATTCCTCATCTGAGGACATTGCTAGTATCACTAATGATGTAGGGCTAAAGGAATTGTATATGAAAGGCATGTACAAAAGCCTCAAAGGGCATCAGACTCTTTGTGATGTGCTTAAAAAGCAAATCCTCAACATGAACCCTAGGAAAGAGGGTATTGCCTTTGAGAGGAAACTTAATGCTGATGTGACCTACTGGAAACCTGAGCAGTATCCCAAAACCTCATGGGTTGCTGCAAAGGGACCTTCAGTGGATCCATCTACTTTATCTAGATTTACATGTGAATCTTCATACTCTTCTGATGAGTCAATTGACTCCAACTATAAACTGTTCAAAAATCATAATGGTGAAGTATTTGCTAGATATGTTGGCACTAACTGTAGGAACGATCCTCCTATGAAGAAAATCTGGGTTCTCAAAAGGTGCCTTGAAAATCTTCAGGTGAATGTCATCATGCACCACCTGTGAAGAATAGGAACCCAAATCAAATTCTTCATATGGACCAAATTCTTCATATGGATCTAAGTCCTCATATGGACCAAATTCCTCACATGGATCAAATTCCTCAAAAGGATCAAAGTCCTCATATGAGCATCATCGTGCTAGCCCATCTGTTTTGCAGGGAAGATCTAAGGATTATGGATATGTGCATTATTCTTCAAATCATTATTTTCATAAATCCTCAAAGAATTTCTTTGCTTACTCTTATGCTTACCCTAACCCTTCTTATGTGAAACAAAGTGGATTGGCATCTATGCCACCTTTCTCTTATGGAGGTCACAGAATGGTGAACTCTTTGAAAAAGAACTAATCTCTTATGCAGGGTCAGATCTCCAGACAAACTTAAACATCTAAAGAATTTGCTGGAGACCTGACTATTTTTGAAAGGACGCAAGCTAATCATGAAGAAATGAATTTTCATTTCTCACGTCCTCATACTACTTTATCTGTTCTATTGCTTGATGAAATTGATCTGATGAAATAGATTTCATATTCTTCACTGATGAAGTATATGAGTTCGTAAGTTGCACTAATTCATCTGCAGGATGATCAACCCAAACCCATTGAGTGGGTCCTCGATAGTGGATGTACAAATCACATGACTGGTGACAAGAACTTATTGATGGACTCTGCTTTATCTCCATCACATCTGAAGCATATCACCTATCCTGACAAAGGCAAAAGCAAGGTATTGGGTCTAGGTAAGATTGCAATCTCAAAGGATGGACACATGGACAAAGTCATTCTTGTTGAGTCCTTAGGGTTCAACCTCATGTCTGTCTCAATGCTTTGTGACCTTGATATGGTTGTTGTCTTTGGCAAGTATCGTTGTGTTGTGATCATGGAAGCTGACAATTCCAAAGTCTCCGAAGGCTTTAGGAGAGGAGATTTGTATATTGTTGATTTCTCTGTAGGACCACAACCTGCTACATGTCTACTTGCAAAAGCTTTAGAAGGATGGCTATGGCTTCGACGACTCGGTCATGCTGGAATGAGGAAATTGCACACGCTCGTGAAGAAGAAGCATGTCATTGGCATCGAGGGTGTGAAATTCCTCAAGGACCATTTGTGTGGAGCGTGTGAAGCCGGAAAGATGACCAAGGCCAAGCATCCCTCAAAGACCATCATGACGACCACTCGTCCATTTGAATTGCTTCACATGGATCTCTCTGGCCCTACTCACTATGCCACATTTACTAATGCTGCATCTTTATATGGCTTTGTCATTGTTGATGATTATTCTCGATATACATGGGTGCATATCATCACTTACAAAACTGAAGTGCAGGAAGTCTTCAAACGATTTTCCTCGAGGGCTTCAACCAACTTTGGTGTGAAGATCAAGCACATCAGAAGTGACAATGGAACTGAGTTCAAGAACACTGGTCTTGATGACTATCTTGATGAACTTGGTATCACTCATGAGTTATATGCTCCTTATACTCCTCAGCAAAATGGCGTCATGGAGCGCAAGAACATGACTCTTGTTGAGATGGCCCGCACTATGCTTGATGAGTACAATATGCCTTCTCACTTCTGGACTTAGGCAATTGATACTACGTGCCACATCATCAACAGGATATATCTTCACAAATTCTTCAAGAAGACTGCATATGAACTTCTCACTGATAAGAAACCCAATGTGAGTTATTTCAAAGTCTTCAGTTATGCAATTCTAAATTTTCACCGAAAGCACATGAAGGTTTTATGCTTGGTTATGGTAAGGACTCGCACACCTATAGACTCTTCAACACCTATCACCACAAGGTTGTTGAAACTATAGATGTGCGTTTCGATGGGACTAATGGCTTGCAAATAGGGCACCTACTGCATATGTGAAAGATGAAATACCTCTTGAGGAATCTATTAAGTTCAAGGCTACTGAGGATGTCATTCCTACCGAAGAGTCTGCTAAAGAAGTCATTCCAGAACATGAAGAACGTCATGTTGATGAACCGTAGACGTCGTGGAGGAGCACTCCGGTGTGAATCTGATCTCGTCTATGGGCGATGGGGGAACCGTGGTCTCTCATGAGGAATTCAATGTGGCTTTGGACACATTGAAAACCTCCATGACGACCGAGGTTGAAAGCATGTTCAATAAATTCATAGAAGGGCTTAAACTATCCACCGCACTGTTGAAAGTGGGTGATCCCACCAACAAGGTGACGGATGCTAACTCCGACAAGGGGGAAGCTACTAGTGAAAAGGCTCCTTCTTCTAGTGGTAAAAATGGCAGCGGCATCTTTGCCCATGTGGAACCTCCACTTGTTTATGGTGGACCGATTCCTTCCACTCATTCGAATCATATTGTTCCTCCCCCTAAGATTGTGAAAAATGAGGACTTTGATTCTTGGGTCTATCATTTTAAGCGTCATTTAAATCATGTGAATACTAATCTTTGGAGAATCATTGAAGAAGGTTTCTATCCACATGACCAAAGCAACTTCACTCCTAGAGAAGCCGTAGATAATCAATTCAATGAGAATGCTCTCTTTATCATCCAAGATGCTATTCCACCTGAAGATCTTCCTCACCTCTGGCCCTTCGCCATGGCCAAAGATGCATGGCACCAAGTTGTTTCCCTCTACAGGGGAAGCGCAAGCATTCAACGCTCCAACTATGAAGTGGTGCAAGATGAAGCCGATGAGTTTGCAATGAAGGAAGATGAAGAACCTCGTGAGCTTTACCGGAGAGTAACCAAACTCACGGTATCACTCCGAGATCATGGGAGCAAGGACACAGATGAAAATTGGATCAAGCACAAATTCCTCAAGGCAATGATTCCTTACCATAAGGCCATGTCCTCCATCATTCTTAAAAGGCCGGACTTCCACACCTTGTCCTCAAGTGAAGTGTTGGATGAGTTTGTGGCTATGAGCATCTTGGACAAAACTGCCGACAATGCGGTACTACGTTCTCAAAGAGCAAAGAAGCCCAACCTTGCATTAAAAGCCAAGGTTAGGATGGAAGAAGTGGACGAAGAGGAAGAAGAGGAGAGAAACCCCGAAGATACAAAGTATGCCTATGATGAACACATCGCTCTTGCTTCAAGGCAATTTTGGAGCAAGAAGAACTCAAGGCCCAACTTCAACAAGAACAACTCAAGTGGCACGAAGGTCAAGCAATGTATGAGGACTTACTATAATTGTGGCAATGTGAGTCATTTTGTTGCAGAATGCCCTTATGAGAAGAGGGAAGACAATGGTGACGAGCTCATCCAAAAGGACAAAGCCAAGTCTTTCCCCAACAAGAGCAACTTCACCAAGAAGACTCGTCCCAAGGCATTGGTGGTATGAGAAGAGTACAATGAGGATGATGATGATGAAGATGGTGAGTCAGTTGCCATGGCCTCCATTGCCATTGCGACAACTCCACGGGTGTCACTCTTTGACTCACCCAATGAGAACCTCATCGCCAAGTGCCTCATGGCTAAATCCACCAACAAGGTAACACCCAACATCAAAACTACCATCATTAATAATCCTTCTTTGATGGATTGCATTGATGAATATGAGGGATGTAATGTGGAGGAAAATGAGTTTGAGTCCTTTATGGTAAACTCAATGGTAAATTCAAGAAGCACTTTGTTGCTCTCTTGGAACAACTTGGTGAAGCCACTGACATGATCGAGGCTCACGAAGATACTATCTCCAAGATGGGGGGGCATAGTCGTGACTATGCCGATGAGATTTTAGATCTTTCCAATGCTCTTGAGGAAGAGCGTGGTCTTAGTTTGGCTCTTGAAGAGTCACACAACGTTGATCACGCTAAGTTAAAGAAAGATTTTGATCATGCTCTTGTTGTTTCTCGTGTGCTAAACTCCGAGAATGCTATGCTTGGGGTTGATCTTGCTAGACTCAAAGAGGAGTTTGACTTACTTGACAAGGCTCACAAGGTCTTGAAGGGTGCTCATGCTAACCTCAAAGAGTCTCATGATCAACTTCAAGTAAAGCTAACCAAGGAGAAAGCCACTTTTCCTCATATGATGTTAATTGATAATGGAAATGCTACTAACCCATGTTGTGAGCATGTGCATCTTCTTGAGGAGAATGCTAAGTTGAAGGAGCAACTTGAGAAAGGTCTGTCTTGCATACAGGGCGAGAAGAACCTCAACGATCTTTTGAGCAACCAGAAGGGAAGTTGTGGCCAAAGAAGGGATTGGGTACGTGCCCAAGTCCAAGAATAAGAAGAAGAATGACAAGGCCAAACGACCTCCTCCTCTCAAGAAAACCTTTGTGAAGGAGGGAGAGGGTGCTACTAAGGAGAAGAAGAAGAATACCGTGAGGGGTAGTGATGCCAAGAAGGGCAACGCTTCCCTTCCCAACAAAGCCGGCAACTTTAACCCTTCTTATGCGTTGTCCCATGCTAGTGATGGGCATGTTTATGCCAAATTTGTTGGTTCTCCTTATGAGTACATTGAATTGTCTATTTGGGTTCCTAAGACCCTGGTTACTAACATGTGATGCCCCAAGACCGGAGCTTCAGATGCCTTCCAGGGTTTCCGGGTTTCGTTGTGTGTTTTGTTTCGTCTGTTGCATTCATCTTTGCATCATGTGCATTGCATCATGTCATCATGCCATCATCTCATAAATCTTTTGCAACTCAACTAAATAAATGGCATGGATCTTTGATCCATTTAAATCGAGGGAATTCACATGGTGATTCTCTTTAAAACATATCCTCTCAATATTTAGAGAGCTATAGTAAATATCTCCATTCTTTTGGAATTCACCTTAACACACTTGCAAAAATAACCCATGCCTTTTCTGCCTCGAGTTGATCTCCAAACCTTGTCCAATAATTCTTTTCCCTTTTACCGGGGCTCCTCCAAAAATACGAACATTTTTGGACCTTCCTAACCCTCACCTCCTATTCGAACCATTTTAATTAAATTCAAATGACTTTGAATTAAATTCTTGCAATCATGCCTCTCCTATTTTTCGTGGACCGTGCACATTTTTATGAGTCCGTGAAAATTATCCCCGTGCCCAACTCTTTCTCTAACCTTTCTTTTCTTACCTTTTTCTTTCTCTTTATTTTCTGTTTTGAAAAGAGTAAGAGAGAGAGAGAAGGAGCCCAACAGCCAGCAGGCCTCCTGATCTTTTCCCTCTCCCCACCTAACTGGCCTAAGGCCCAGCCGCCGGCCTCTAAGACCCATCCGGCCCCTGTCTACCGAACCCTAGCCTGCTCGTAGCGCCCGATCCTCAACTCTCTCGATCCCCTCCTGCTTCCCTCGCGTCGCCACTCTTCTCGCTCACTGACCCGCAGCCACTTCTCCATCGATCCCCTTCTCCCGTTTGCCTCCTCCTCGAACCCCCATCTCTCTCCCTCTCAACCAGGCCCCGCCACCAGCAAGACTGCTCCTGCCCTGCACGCGAGCCCCGCTGTAACGCCCTCGATGCGGCTATATCTCCCACGTGTCGAAGCACGACTTAGAGGCATAACCGCATTGAAAGCAATGTCGCAAGTGAGGTAATCTTCACACAACCCATGTAATACATAGCGGAAAGAGATACATAGTTGGCTTACAATCGCCACTTCACACAATTACATGAATAAAGCATTACATCATCCAGATACAATCAAGGTCTGACTACGGAACCAAAATAAAAGAAGAACCCCAAATGCGACAAAGGTCCCCGATCGACCCCAACTGGGCTCCACTACTGATCAACTAGAACGAAACAACACAAAGGGCAAGATCTTCATCGAGCTCCTCCTGAGCTTGGTTGCGGCATCTGCACGGACTCAACGGCACCTGCAAGCTGGTTTTTGAAGTATCTGTGAGCCACGGGGACTCAGCAATCTCGCACCCGCGAGATCAAGACTATTTAAGCTTATAGGAAGGATGGAGTAATGAGGTGGAGCTGCAGCAAGCGACTAGCATATATGGTGGCTAACATACGCAAATGAGAGCGAGAAGAGAAGGCAAAGCACGGTCGAGAAACTATGATCAAGAAGTGATCCTGAAACTACTTACGTCAAACATAACTCCAACACCGTGTTCACTTCCCGGACTCCGCCGGAAAGAGACCATCATGGTTACACACACGGTTGATGTATTTTAATTAAGGTCAACTTCGGGTTTTCTACAACCGGACGTTAACAAATTCCCATCTGCCCATAACCGCGGGCACGGCTTTCGAAAGTTCAAATCCCTGCAGGGGTGTCCCAACTTAGCCCATCACAAGCTCTCACGGTCAACGAAGGAATAGACCTCCACCCGAGACATTCCGATCATACTCGGTATCCCGGTACAACAAGACATTTCGACAGGGTAAAACTAAACCAGCAACACCGCCCGAATGTGCCGACAAATCCCGATAGGAGCTGCACATATCTCTTTCTCAGGGCACACTCAGATGAGCGCTCCATACAACTAAAACCAAACCTCGAGTTTCCCCGAGGGGGCGCTGCACAGGACTCTAGTTTGGACCAACACTCAGAGGAGCACTGGCCCGGGGGGGTAAAATAATGATGACCCTCATGAGCGCGACTCCCAAGGGAAAAGAAAAGGCTAGGTGGCAAATGGTAAAACCAATGTTGGGCATTGCTGGAAGAGCTTTACTTAAGGCGAACTGTCAAGGGGTTCCCATTATAGCCCAACCGCGTAAGGAACGCAAAATCCGGGAACATAACACCGATATGACGGAAACTAGGGCGGCAAGAGTGGAACAAAACACCAGGCATAAGGCCAAGCCTTCCACCCTTTACCAGTATATAGATGCATTAATTAAATAAGATATATTGTGATATCCCAACAAGTAATCATGTTCCAACAAGGAACAACATCTCCATGTTCCAACAAGGAACAAACTTCAATCTTCACCTGCAACTAACAACGCTATAAGAGGGGCTGAGCAAAGCGGTAACATAGCCAATCAACGGTTTGCTAGGACATGGTGGGTTAGAGGTTTGACACGGCAATTTGGGAGGCTGACAAGCAAATGGTAGGCATCGTAGCATTGGCATAGCAAGAGTGAGCAAACTAGCATAGCAAAGATAGTAGTGATTTCGAGGGTATGATCATCTTGCCTGAGATCCCGCAAGGAAGAAGAAAGAGTCCATGAAGAAGACAAACGGCCGTAGACGAACGAATCCTCACAACTCCGGAACGAAACCGAAGCTAACGAGAGAAGCAACCCGGAAAGAAACAAACAAGATAGTAAACAAACATCACATAAACATGGCATGATGCGCAAACAAGTATGATGCATGTCCGGTTTAATGAGGCATGGCATGGAAAAATGAAGCAAACAACACTACAATTTAAGTGGAGCTCAATATGCACGAGTTGCATATTGACGAAACACCACGACAAGTTATTTAGTTCGATCTTGTTTATGTACCCAACAATATTAAATGTTGTCAAGCATGTCAAGAGGTGAAGCATAATATAAACTATACCATCTAAACAATTTAAATGGGGCCGGATATAAAAACAACAAATCCAGTAAATCCCCATATGCATTTAGCAATTTAATTCAACAACAAGTTTAAACATTTTAAATGTTGTTATCATGATGCGGATGACATATACAAGTTTTATGCAATTTTATGAAAATGTTGACATGAGCATGTTATGAAGCATTTGTCACCATGGCGGAAGGAAAAAGGTGCCACGGCGGTGAAACAAAAATGGTGCCATGGCAACATATCCGAAAATGATGCCACGGCAACATATCGGTTCCGGTAGCTCACAGAGATACCGGTGCAAAAGGAGGCGTGACGTGAGCGAGTCATGCAAGATCGTGGGGTGATCCCGACTTCCGGGTTCCCACGGGACGGTGGCACGGCAAAAGAGGGGCATCGCAAGGACGATTCGATCACGGTGCAAAACTCGAGCATCTCATTCAACACATGCATTCTGTCCACGGCGGTCGTTCTCGGCGGTTATACCTTTGAAGCGTGCGTTTTCGGGGCGGATCGAGTTCGTAGTGGAAGTAGTCATTCACGGAGCGGTCGTCGTCGGAAGTAGAGGAAGTAGTCGTTCAAGCGTCCGATGGTAATAGTACTCGGTCGTTTCGAAGAGGTACTTGGGGTCATTCGAACTTGCCGATCTCGTCATCTCGAAGGGGTACTTGACGTTCTTAGCGATTCCGAAGACGAGGTAGAGGTACACTTGTTGTAGGGGTACTTGTCGGATCCACGGCGACGGTAGAGGTACAAATGTTCTCGCGGTACTTGTCGGTCCAGTCTTGGTGTAGATGTACATCGCAAACGTAGTGGTACTCGCGGACTTCGGCGCCGGTAGTCGTACACGGTTCGTAGGGGTACTTGGCGTTCTTGGTATTCCCAGGGTCTCGGTGGAGGCCATGGCACTCCCTGGTGGCACCGAGGTGGTCTAGCAGCAGCAGGGACGGCATCTGGCGAAACGACAGAGGCAGGGCGAGGTCGATGACGAGCGGGAGAAGGCGTCTCGATCTGCTCGTGGATGAGCTCCGGCTCGGGATGCTCCTGCGAGGCAGCAACATCGGGGAAGAGGAGGCGGGACGGCCTGGTTGCTCGAGATGCGCTGAAGGAGTGGAGGAGAGAGGAGGAAGGGCGCGCGAGGAGCAGCAGGGCGGCGCCATGGCCGGAGATGGTCGCGCTCGGGGACGAGCTCCGATGGAGCTGCTCGCTGGCGGCGGCCGGAAACAGAGGCGAGGCAGAGGAGGGGCACGGGCGCAGGAGGCTGAGAGGGGCGAGACGGAGGAGATCGAGGGGAGTGTCCACGGCAAGGCGAATGAGTCGGGGACGGCACGCGAGAAAAGCAACGGCAGCAGGGCGCGGGTGAACCAAGGAGGCCGGCGGTGCCATGGCCGTGCGGGCAGGCGAGCTCGCAGAGGAGGCCAACGGGGCTCCGGCCTGGCTCTCTTCTTCGGCGAGGGCGGAGCGCGGGAGCAAGGGGAGGAGAAGCAGGGCGCGGCGAGCTGCGGTTCCTGGTGGACGGGGCACGACGGCGATGATGGGGATCGGGCATGGGGCTCCTGCGTGCGGGATCGAGCGAGAGATGGGGCGCAAAGGAGGGGAAGGGGAAGATCGAGGAGATGGGCTCCTCTGGCGGCGCAAGGGAGGAGAGGGAGACGAGAGAAAGGGGAGATGGGGTTCGCTCGGGCTAGGGTTAGAGGGGCACCGGCTGGGCCTTGGGCCGGCTTAGGTTGGAGGGATAGGTGGGCTGCGGCTGGAGAGGCCGGTTGGGTCGGCCCATGTGGAGAGGAAATGGCCAGAGGCCTGGCTGGGCTTACCTCTCTCTTCTCTCTCTCTTATATTTACTTTAGCAGAAAAGCAAAAAGAGAGAAGAAAAGAAAAGGAGGGTTAGGGAAAGAAAATGCGCAAGGGGATAATTTCCTTGGACTCACAAAAATATGCTCGTACCAAGAAAAATAGAAAGAGGCATGATTGAAAGATTAAATTCAAACTCATTTGATTTAAATTCAAATGATTTGAATAGGAAGTGAGGTTTGGGAAGGTCCAAAAATGTTTGGATTTTTGGTGGAGCTCCGGAAAATGATGAAATAAATATTGGCAAGGTTGGAGACCAAACTTGAAGCAGAAAAGGAACGAAATTATTTTGTAAGTGTGTTTTGGTGATTCCAAAATAGTGGAATATTTAATATAGCTCCCTAGTATTGGAGGATATGTTATAAAGAGAAGTCACCATGTGAGTCCCTCGATTTAAATGGATCGAAAAATCCATACAATTTATTGAGGTTTTAAAAAAAATGACATGATGGCATGATGCAATGCAAATGATGCAACAAACAAAACAAATCACACGACGAAACTCGGAGTAGCTGGAAGTCTTCTGGAGCGTCGGTCTCGGGGCGTTACAACACTCCACCACTACAAGAGGATCTCGTCCCGAGATCTAGAATGGCACCGGAGAGAAAATGGAAGAGACAGAGAAGAGGTAAAACTAAGTTGCTTCTTCGACCAATGAGTGAAACCAAAGAACCTTGAGAGGTTGAGCAATTTAAAAGAAAGAGCACAACTGAGAAGAACGAGATTGCAAACAATCCGTTAGAAAAAAAAGGAACAAGGAACATTACGAGAACTTGAAGGTTGCAAAGACATGAATCAAGAGTTTAATGGACAAGATAGAATTCGAAACCACTCCGATTAAAACAAGATGAGAGGGGAAGAATTCGGGCAGTACTCCGGTTGGACATGGAAGGAATAGAACATGAACTTGAGAAGATGGGATGTTACTTTGATGAAATCAACAACACTCTGCCTCCGGAACTATTGAAAGAATGGCACAAGATAACTCCAACAACGAGGTTGATGGATTTAAAAATAACTCATTCTTAACAACATGTGAATCATGGAACATGAACTCAAATTATCAAGAATGACATAATACCACCTCCAAAATATGGTAGAAAGAATTGCACTTCGGAATGCGAGATGAAGAATGCTTTAGCTCCTTAAAAAGAATCTCGATGAAAACTTCAAGAAGGAATAAAATCCTTGATGAACCATCATGTAGATCTTCCATGGAGAACTCCGGTAATAAAAGGATGATAAAAAGAAAGAGAAGTTGAAAACACAAGGTGAAGCCTTGCGATGATTTAGATGGAGCTTCGCGACGAGATAATGCGGAAAACTTAGAACTCCGGAAGAAAGATGAACAACAAGCAGCCAAGAATTTATTCCTCCTGAACAAACTCTGAAGGAAAGGATTAATCACTTGGATGAAACCAGAATAAGAATTATGTTATGCGTATCCTTCACCAATTTAAATTGATGACAAGCAACGGATT
This sequence comes from Triticum dicoccoides, assembly GCF_002162155.2. Taxonomy (NCBI): domain Eukaryota; kingdom Viridiplantae; phylum Streptophyta; class Magnoliopsida; order Poales; family Poaceae; genus Triticum; species Triticum dicoccoides. The sequence goes on along the minus strand of NC_041380.1, from coordinate 187,636,730 downwards.
TGGCATACTACTTATTCTTGTAGAAAGGATTAAGAGAGATATGGCGTAAACTTGAGAAGGTCTTCAACGAACCACCGGTAGGATTTGGAAAGAACGAATGAATTGATATGATAACAAAGAAAGAGAACTCTTGAACGAACCATCGTACGAATTGCAAATGAATTAAGGGAAGACAAAGAAACACCGGGAAGAATAGTGAAATGAACGAAGATGCTTGAGAGGATTTAGATACATGAGAGCGCAGAGATCACGAGCTGATTAAAGATCACTTGCACGAAGCATCGGTAAAATTGAAGAACGTGAGCTGAAAACTGAGAATGAATAATATTTGAAAAGATGGATTCCGGATAAGAAATTGAGAAGACTCTTGAATTTGCTCCGGATAGTTGAAAAGAATTCTCACAATCGAAAACAATTATGAGAGGATGGCATAATGCTAGAACCATGAATCTCTGGAAGAACGGGCAAGATTTAAGAGGAACTCTTCTCCGGTCTTCAAAATTCGAGAATGACAACGAGAAACACCACCATGAATTGTTGAGGCACTCCGGAATGACAATTTGAAAGGTTGAACCAAAAATGAAAGAATTGGAAAGATCTTGGAGAAAGACATTTGACTGATGATAATTCATTCTTACGTCAAACTTTGCAATGAATTTGAGAATAACTTCGGGAAAGTTGGGAGAGTCAGGTAAGATCCTGGAAAAAGACCTGTGGGTTAGGGCCCACTCAAAAGAAAACACCGTTGAACGATTTAAAAGAGAGAATGCACCAGTTGAATAAAAAGGCTCGAATGATACAACATCCTCGAAATAGCTTGAATGAAAGAAGAGTGGATACACGAATCCTGGAGATATCTTCAGCACTCCAGAACAATTGAATATCGAGAAGTGAATGATTATGAGGTGCAACGGTATGAGAAGACATTTGAAATACAGAAAAGAATATGATCAACACCGAAAGCTTGAATTAGATCCACCGGAGAAGAAAAGAACGAGGAATGACGAACTTGAAGCTCCATTAGAATCTTCATGAGAATCACCGGATAAGAACATTGACGGAAAAGAATGGAGAGACTTCCCATCAATAAAAGGATACATGATTAAGATATCTGAGTCCTTGAACAAAAAGGGTGGGAGGGCGGGAAAAACAAAGGCAACTTGGGGCAGTTGGAATGAACACCGTTGAGAAAAACTTAGAATTGATCTTGCGGATGGGGTGAATGATCGGATCCACTTGAAGAGAGACACACTGGTTGAAAAGGATTGGCAAGACAATCTCGATGATCAAGAAGGATTAGTATTCACATAGCAATATGAGAACAGCATTTAGGAAAGGTATGGATTCAACATTTGACTTCGAAGCAACTCGAATACCACAAATAAAACAAAACAAAGGATTTGGCTTGCAGAATAAGCCAGAACAAACATATGATAGAGATTTCGTCCGAAGTTTTCGTGGTGGGGCCCACACGGGCTCGAGTGTACAGCACCATCATGTACAAGGCAGTGCACATGACATACGAAGTGTCCCCGAACCAGCATAGCCAAGGGTTCTTTAAGACACAATGAGACCACTGTAAAAACGACCGTGAATAGGCGGACCACTAGACGTCGAACCCCAATTTCATATCATACATCTGTCGGAAAGATATCCTAAGAGCTACTTGATTTCCCACCTATGAAACTCCCGAAATTTTCCGTTTATGCAATCAGGTGTTGGGGATACAGGGGAAGCATAATATCTCACCCAAAACTAACAAATCCTACATCCAGCTGTATCCATCCTTCAACACATAACCAAGAAAACTTCGGAAACCATCTACCTCAACCTTCGAAAAGCATCCGTTATACAAGTTATGGCAATACTCCCGAACTCCCGCCCCAGTACTGGGTGGCGTCGAGGTTATCTCACCAACGAACTGCATAAAAGAGATTTTCGATGTCGGTGTACTAAACTCAGGTATTCCAGAACTGCAACGATAAAATTATGATGACAACACCTCAGAGCTCAACTCCCCGGGACACTTCCACAAAACCCCTGACAGGAGGCACCAAGACAATGTTCTCATTATAAAACCATCGGAACGATTCCAAGATACCCGCGCGATCCTAAAAATTTTTTTTAGTGAAATTTGAGAAGAGAAGAGTCAAAACTCTACGTCATGATGCCTCACCAGAGCGACGAAGGGACTGGGGAGTAAAAAGAATTCCTAAACTCTCCGATATATAATTCCTAAAGGACTCAAAACATTTTTCTAGACACAACTCGGCCGCTAAAAACGATCAAGCAGTGGGGCTCCTAAGGTCGGGGAAGGCTCTGATTACCAACTTGTAACGCCCTCGATGCGGCTATATCTCCCACGTGTCGAAGCACGACTTAGAGGCATAACCGCATTGAAAGCAATGTCGCAAGTGAGGTAATCTTCACACAACCCATGTAATACATAAGGGAAAGAGATACATAGTTGGCTTACAATCGCCACTTCACACAATTACATGAATAAAGCATTACATCATCCAGATACAATCAAGGTCCGACTACGGAACCAAAATAAAAGAAGAACCCCAAATGCGACAAAGGTCCCCGATCGACCCCAACTGGGCTCCACTACTGATCAACTAGAACGAAACAACACAAAGGGCAAGATCTTCATCGAGATCCTCCTGAGCTTGGTTGCGTCATCTGCATGGACTCAACGGCACCTGCAAGCTGGTTTTTGAAGTATCTGTGAGCCACGGGGACTCAGCAATCTCGCACCCGCGAGATCAAGACTATTTAAGCTTATAGGAAGGATGGAGTAATGAGGTGGAGCTGCAGCAAGCGACTAGCATATATGGTGGCTAACATACGCAAATGAGAGCGAGAAGAGAAGGCAAAGCACGGTCGAGAAACTATGATCAAGAAGTGATCCTGAAACTACTTACGTCAAACATAACTCCAACACCGTGTTCACTTCCCGGACTCCGCCGGAAAGAGACCATCACGGTTACACACACGGTTGATGTATTTTAATTAAGGTCAACTTCGGGTTTTCTACAACCGGACGTTAACAAATTCCCATCTGCCCATAACCGCGGGCACGGCTTTCGAAAGTTCAAATCCCTGCAGGGGTGTCCCAACTTAGCCCATCACAAGCTCTCACGG
>NC_041380.1:187617307-187633162 GCF_002162155.2 Triticum dicoccoides | reverse complement strand
TTGGACCAACACTCAGAGGAGCACTGGCCCGGGGGGTAAAATAATGATGACCCTCAGGAGCGCGACTCCCAAGGGAAAAGAAAAGGCTAGGTGGCAAATGGTAAAACCAATGTTGGGCATTGCTGGAAGAGCTTTACTTAAGGCGAACTGTCAAGGGGTTCCCATTATAGCCCAACCGCGTAAGGAACGCAAAATCCGGGAACATAACACCGATATGACGGAAACTAGGGCGGCAAGAGTGGAACAAAACACCAGGCATAAGGCCAAGCCTTCCACCCTTTACCAGTATATAGATGCATTAATTAAATAAGATATATTGTGATATCCCAACAAGTAATCATGTTCCAACAAGGAACAACATCTCCATGTTCCAACAAGGAACAAACTTCAATCTTCACCTGCAACTAACAACGCTATAAGAGGGGCTGAGCAAAGCGGTAACATAGCCAATCAACGGTTTGCTAGGACATGGTGGGTTAGAGGATTGACACGGCAATTTGGGAGGCTGACAAGCAAATGGTAGGCATCGTAGCATTGGCATAGCAAGAGTGAGCAAACTAGCATAGCAAAGATAGTAGTGATTTCGAGGGTATGATCATCTTGCCTGAGATCCCGCAAGGAAGAAGAAAGAGTCCATGAAGAAGACAAACGGCCGTAGACGAACGAATCCTCACAACTCCGGAACGAAACCGAAGCTAACGAGAGAAGCAACCCGGAAAGAAACAAACAACATAGTAAACAAACATCACATAAACATGGCATGATGCGCAAACAAGTATGATGCATGTCCGGTTTAATGAGGCATGGCATGGAAAAATGAAGCAAACAACACTACAATTTAAGTGGAGCTCAATATGCACGAGTTGCATATTGACGAAACACCACGACAAGTTATTTAGTTCGATCTTGTTTATGTACCCAACAATATTAAATGTTGTCAAGCATGTCAAGAGGTGAAGCATAATATAAACTATACCATCTAAACAATTTAAATGGGGCCGGATATAAAAACAACAAATCCAGTAAATCCCCATATGCATTTAGCAATTTAATTCAACAACAAGTTTAAACATTTTAAATGTTGTTATCATGATGCGGATGACATATACAAGTTTTATGCAATTTTATGAAAATGTTGACATGAGCATGTTATGAAGCATTTTTCACCATGGCGGAAGGAAAAAGGTGCCACGGCGGTGAAACAAAAATGGTGCCACGGCAACATATCCGAAAATGATGCCACGGCAACATATCGGTTCCGGTAGCTCACAGAGATACCGGTGCAAAAGGAGGCGTGACGTGAGCGAGTCATGCAAGATCGTGGGGTGATCCCAACTTCCGGGTTCCCACGGGACGGTGGCACGGCAAAAGAGGGGCATCGCAAGGACGATTCGATCACGGTGCAAAACTCGAGCATCTCATTCAACACATGCATTCTGTCCACGGCGGTCGTTCTCAGCGGTTATACCTTTGAAGCGTGCGTTTTCGGGGCGGATCGAGTTCGTAGTGGAAGTAGTCGTTCACGGAGCGGTCGTCATCGAAAGTAGAGGAAGTAGTCGTTCAAGCGTCCGATGGTAACAGTACTCGGTCGTTTCGAAGAGGTACTTGGGGTCATTCGAACTTGCCGATCTCGTCATCTCGAAGGGGTACTTGACGTTCTTAGCGATTCCGAAGACGAGGTAGAGGTACACTTGTTGTAGGGGTACTTGTCGGATCCACGGCGACGGTAGAGGTACAAATGTTCTCGCGGTACTTGTCGGTCCAGTCTTGGTGTAGATGTACATCGCAAACGTAGTGGTACTCGCGGACTTCGGCGCCGGTAGTCGTACACGGTTCGTAGGGGTACTTGGCGTTCTTGGTATTCCCAGGGTCTCGGTGGAGGCCATGGCACTCCCTGGTGGCACCGAGGTGGTCTAGCAGCAGCAGGGACGGCATCTGGCGAAACGACAGAGGCAGGGCGAGGTCGATGACGAGCGGGAGAAGGCGTCTCGATCTGCTCGTGGATGAGCTCCGGCTCGGGATGCTCCTGCGAGGCAGCAACATCGGGGAAGAGGAGGCGGGACGGCCTGGTTGCTCGAGATGCGCTGAAGGAGTGGAGGAGAGAGGAGGAAGGGCGCGCGAGGAGCAGCAGGGCGGCGCCATGGCCGGAGATGGTCGCGCTCGGGGACGAGCTCCGACGGAGCTGCTCGCTGGCGGCAGCCGGAAACAGAGGCGAGGCAGAGGAGGGGCACGGGCGCAGGAGGCTGAGAGGGGCGAGACGGAGGAGATCGAGGGGAGCGGCCACGGCAAGGCGAATGAGTCGGGGACGGCACGCGAGAAAAGCAACGGCAGCAGGGCGCGGGTGAACCAAGGAGGCCGGCGGCACCATGGCCGTGCGGGCAGGCGAGCTCGCGGAGGAGGCCAACGGGGCTCCGGCCTGGCTCTCTTCTTCGGCGAGGGCGGAGCGCGGGAGCAAGGGGAGGAGAAGCAGGGCGCGGCGAGCTGCGGTTCCTGGTGGACGGGGCACGACGGCGATGATGGGGATCGGGCATGGGGCTCCTGCGTGTGGGATCGAGCGAGAGATGGGGTGCAAAGGAGGGGAAGGGGAAGATCGAGGAGATGGGCTCCTCTGGCGGCGCGAGGGAGGAGAGGGAGACGAGAGAAAGGGGAGATGGGGTTCGCTCGGGCTAGGGTTAGAGGGGCACCGGCTGGGCCTTGGGCCGGCTTAGGTTGGAGGGATAGGTGGGTTGCGGCTGGAGAGGCCGGTTGGGTCGGCCCATGTGGAGAGGAAATGGCCAGAGGCCTGGCTGGGCTTACCTCTCTCTTCTCTCTCTCTTATATTTACTTTAGCAGAAAAGCAAAAAGAGAGAAGAAAAGAAAAGGAGGGTTAGGGAAAGAAAATGCGCAAGGGGATAATTTCCTTGGACTCACAAAAATATGCTCGTACCAAGAAAAATAGAAAGAGGCATGATTGAAAGATTAAATTCAAACTCATTTGATTTAAATTCAAATGATTTGAATAGGAAGTGAGGTTTGGGAAGGTCCAAAAATGTTTGGATTTTTGGTGGAGCTCCGGAAAATGATGAAATAAATATTGGCAAGGTTGGAGACCAAACTTGAAGCAGAAAAGGAACAAAATTATTTTGTAAGTGTGTTTTGGTGATTCCAAAATAGTGGAATATTTAATATAGCTCCCTAATATTGGAGGATATGTTATAAAGAGAAGTCACCATGTGAGTCCCTTGATTTAAATGGATCGAAAAATCCATACAATTTATTGAGGTTTTAAAAAAAATGATATGATGGCATGATGCAATGCAAATGATGCAACAAACAAAACAAATCACACGACGAAACTCGGAGTAGCTGGAAGTCTTCTGGAGCGTCGGTCTCGGGGCGTTACACCCGCGCTCTGGTTTTTTCCTCCCGACTCCCTCTCCTTCTCTCGCGCCGTCACCGGGAGATGGGATCGTGCAACGCCGCCCCTACTCGCGGTCTTCCTCGCCGGATTCTCCTCTCCTGCACCTTGTTCCCGGTCGCCGGCAAGCCTGCGACGCGGCCACCACAGCTCCTTCCCCGCTGGCTACCTCCGCCGTCGTCATGCTTAGGCTCCTGCCGCGCTCTACCCCTTCCCCGCGTCCCCGTCGCCCGGAGCGCACCACCACCATCACCGCCTCCTTGCTCGGGAGAGCAAAGGCTCGAACCCGAACAGCACCGCTCCGCTTCTTCACTAGAGCTCTTCTCCCATACGCCGTCGCCGTCCAAGTCTAGCAAGCCACCGCAGCGCCTTTTGCCTCCTCCACCTCGCCTTTGTGTCCTCCCCTGCAAGCACTTGCCGCCGCGCCGAATCCCTGCTGCCACCGATGCTTCGCTGGATCGCTCCGCCGTGCCAAGTCTTTGCCGCTGGCCTTCCCCGCACACTGCTCGTGTACTCTGCTTCGCTTCTGCTTTAGGACGAGTCCCTGCCTCTGCCTCTCGCCGAGTTCGGGTGACCCATGTTCAAGACTCCAAGACCCCTTCGTGTTTTTCGCCAAGTTCGGCCACCGATGAATCGAGGTTTTTTTTCCTTGCTTGGATACGCAAGACCGTTCTAAACATTGCAAATTGCATGACATAATGACAATGGGTTCGACGCACATGCGCCAAGTTCCACTATCGTCGCTTGGTTTCAAAAAGACAATGTGTACTGCTAAATCCGGAGACCCTAGATGCACCAAGTTCCTCTTTGGACATGTACAACTACCATCCCGTGCAGGACACCAAGTACCACGACGACCATCGGCATGTACCCCTACACCGCATCGAAATGCCGAGTTCCCCTTCAGATGTGTGTACGACTATCAGGGCCAAAAGACACGTACACCATTATCGTCTCCAAAGAACCGTGTAACGGAACCGTCAAGTTCGACTATGACTCGTGTACGGCTACGCGGGATTCCTCGGACGCCAAGTTCAACGATGCATCAAGTTCCTTGTCGTGACCCCGAACATCTACGGAGACCCGTGCAATGATAGACATGTACCAGTACTGCTACCCGTACTTCTACACAACGTGTACCACAACCATCGCCGAAGACCCGTGAATGACTAATGATGACCCTCCAAGTTCGTCCACGATTGCTATGTGCCGCTACCATCTACGTGAACCACTACTTCCACTACAACATGAGTACAACTACTACCACTACGAATGTGGCGAGACCGTCTACTTCCGCTACGAACTTGATCCGTTCCGAAAAGTCTCACCTCCAAGGTATAACCCCGAGACGACGCCCATGAACGAATGAATGCATGTTGGATGAGATGCACCCTTTGTCTACACCATGTCCATTTTGTCACTCATTTCCATGCCACTAACTCGTGGGACACCTGGAATCCGGGAGCGCCCCACCATCTTTTGCACGCATCCGCACCCTTCTCCTTTGCATCGGTGTCTCAATCGAGTTACCAAAACCGGAACGCTGCCGTGGCACCGTTTTCGTTATCGTTGCTGTGGCACCCCTTTCCTTTCCACCACGGTGACAAATGCTTCATAATGCTCTTGTCAAACTTTTAATAAAACTTGCATAACTTGAACATGTCATTCGCATCATGATAATAACATTTAAATGTTTAAAATTGTTGTTGCACCAAATTGATAATTTGCATATGGGGATTTACCGGAATTGTTGTTTGTTCCGGCCTCATTTAAACATGTTTAGATAGAGGTGTTACTCATGCTTCACCTCTTGCCATGCTAACAACAGTTAATATTGTTGAGTACCTAACTGAGAGTGAACTAAATAATTGATGTGGTGTTCCGTCAATATGCAACTCCGTTGCATAATGAGCTCCACTAAATTTGTAGGATTGTTTGTGCACTTTGCCATGCCATGCTTCATTAAACCGGACATGCATCATACTTTATTGTGCTTCATGCCATGTTTATGTGATGGTTGTTTAGTATGTTGTTTGCTTCTTTCTGGTGTCGCTTCTTCAGGTTAGTTCCGTTAACGTTGCATTTGTGAGGATCCGTTCGACTACGATCGTTTGTCTTCTTCATGGACTCGTTCTTCTTCCTTGCGGGATCTCAGGCAAGATGACCATACCCTTGAAATCACTTCTATATTTGCTTGCTAGTTGCAAGCTCTTTTGCTATGCCTATGCTACGATACCTACCACTTGCTTATCATGCCTCCCATATTGTTAAGCCAAGCCTCTAACCCACCTTGTCCTAGCAAACCGTTGTTTGGCTATGTTACCGCTTTGCTCAGCCCCTCTTATAGCGTTGTTAGTTGCAGGTGAAGATTTGAGTGTGTTCCTTGTTGGAACATGGATATTTTGTTGGGATATCACAATCTCTCTTATTTAATTAATACATCTATATACTTGGTAAAGGGTGGAAGGCTCGGCCTTGTGCCTGGTGTTTTGTTCCACTCTTACCGCCCTAGTTTCTGTCATATCGTTGTTATGTTCCCGGATTTTGCGTTCCTCACGCGGTTGGGTTATAATGGGAACCCCTTGACAGTTCGCCTTGAATAAAACTCCTCCAGCAAGGCCCAACATTAGTTTTACCATTTGCCACCTAGCCTTTTCTTTCCCTTGAGTCGGCCGGCTCAAGGGTCATCTTTATTTAACACCCCGGGCCAGTGCTTCTCAAAGTGTTGGTCCAACGGAGCGATGTCCGAGGCTACCAGGGGAAACTCTGGGCTGGCTTACCTGACGTCTTGCTCATCCGGTGTGCCCTGAGAACGAGATATGTGCAGCTCCTATCGGGATTTGTCGGCACATCTTGGTGGTCTTGCTGGTACTGTTTTACCATTGTCAAAATGTCTGGTAACCAGGATTCTGAGCCTGATCGGGTCTTCCCGCTAGAAGGAATATCCTTCATTGACTGTGAGAGCTTGTGATGGGCTAAGTTGGGACACCCCTGCAAGGATTTGAGCTTTCGAAAGCCGTGCCCACGGTTATGGGCAGATGGGAATTTGTTAATGTCCGGTTGTAGAAAACCTAAAGTTGATCTTAATTAAAACACATCAACCGCGTGTGTAACCGTGATGGTCTCTTCTCGGCGGGGTTCGGGAAGTGAACACGGTGTTGGAGTAATGTTTGACGTAAGTAGTCTTGGATCACTTCTTGATCATAGTTGTTCGGCCGTGCTTTCGCCTTCTCTTCTCGCTCTCATTTGCGTATGTTAGCCACCAAATATGCTTGTCGCTTGCTGCAGCTCCACTTCATACCTTTTACCTTACCTATAAGCTTAAATAGTCTTGATCATGAGGGTGTGACATTGCTGAGTCCCCGTGACTCACAGATACTTCCAAAACCAGTTTGCAGGTGCCGATGTTACCGAGCAGGTGACGCAACCAAGCTCAAGGAGGAGCTCGATGAAGATCTTGTCCTTTGTGTTGTTTCGTTCTAGTTGATCAATAGTGGAGCCCAGTTGGGGTCGATCGGGGATCTGTGTAGCTTTTGGGGTAGTCTTCTTTTATTTTGGTTTCGTAGTCGGACCTTGATTGTATCTGGGTGATGTATTGCTTTATTCATGTATTGTGTGAAGTGGCGATTGTAAGCCAACTATGTATCTCTTTCCCTTATGTATTACATGGGTTGTGTGAAGATTACCTCACTTGCGACATTGCTTTCGACACGGTTATGCCTCTAAGTCGTGCTTCGACACGTGGGAGATATAGCCACATCGAGGGCGTTACATAACATCAAATGAACCATTACAAAATGGGTACCTAAAACCAAGCATTGCTCTCTTGTAGGTGTTTGCTTCCGATGGGGGATCATGGTTGCTCGATAGTGGAGCTACTAATCATATGACCGAAAGCAAGGACTTGGTGGTGGACGTGCAAAAGATTCCATCCATGCCCACCAACGTCGAGTAGGGTGATACCTCATCCTCTAAGGTATTGGGACTTGGCAAGGTTGTCAATTCTCATGATCTCACGATCGAGAAGGTCATGCTTGTTGAGTCCCTTGCATAGAATTTACTTTCCATTTGTCAACTTGCACTCATGGGTTTTTCCACCTTCTTTGATGTTGATACCATGGCCCTCTTGTGGAACAAGACTCTTAAAGTAGCCTTTGTTGGGCTTGTCGAAAACGGTCTCTATGTGATTAACTTTTCGGAGTGACTCACTAAGACCACGACATGCCTAATCGATAAAGTTCACATGGGATGGCTTTGGCATCGCCGTTTAGTCCATGTCAATATGAGATCTTTGCAAAGTCTTCTCCAGGGGGACCATGTCCGTGGACTAACAAATGTTAGTTTTGCCAAAGATCGTGCTTGCACTGCTTGTATCGAAGGAAAGCTACATGAAAAGGCTCACCCTCCCACAACTATCATTTACTTGAAGAGGCCTTTGGAGCTCCTTCACATGGATCTCTTTGGGCCTCCATATTTTGATAGTCTTGGGGGTAGGAAGTATTGCTTGGTGATTGTGGATGATTATTCAAGATACACTTCGGTATATTTCTTCAAGAGGAAGAGTGAGACCCAACAAACCGTCATTGACTTTGCAAATGAAGCTCAATGTCAACACAATGCAAAGATCTTGACAATAAGAAGTGACAACGGCATCGAGTTCAAGAACTACACCTTGGATGAGTTTCTTAGTGTTGAGGGGATCAAGCATCAGTATTACGCACCTTACACCCCTCAACAAAATGGTGTAGCAGAGAGGAAGAACCAGATGTTGATGGATGCGGCAAGGACCATGATGGAGGAGTTCAAGTCTCCATACAACTTTCGGGCCGAAGCCATCAACACCGCGTGTCATGCATCCAATCGGCTCTACCTTCGCAAAGGCTTGATGTAACATCCCAAATTTTCAATTTAGAATGTTATACATTAGATCATCATGCATATCTTATTTTCTTGCATTTTGGTCGATCCTAGAAATTTCACGCAACTCAAGGACCTTCGGAGAGAGTTGGAGATTTCGTTATTTTCATATTTGACAGTTTTCTCGAATTTGAAAAGAGGATCATTTGATTTATTTATTTCATCTTCAATTATTTTCCGATATCAAAAATATGAGAGAGGGAATAATATGACTTTCCCAAAATATAGGAAAAATGAAGATTTAATAAATAGATCAAATTTCGTTTTCCGGTGTTTGTTTGTTTTTCTTTGGATAGGGAAAAATGCACGTTTTCGAAAATTGCACTTTTAGGTCCGTAGAAAAGTTCATTTTGTTCGACTCATTTTTAGGAGTCGGGGAAAATTTACTTTAGAATTTTTGGAGTTCGTTTAGATTTTCTTTTCTTTTGTTTTCTGCGCGCGAACCCGTTTAAAAAAAAGTGAGCCAGGCCAGCCGGGCCAAAGGCCCAGCCAGCCGGCCGCCCTCCCCAGCTGCGCGCGTGCGTAGGCGCCAGTGCGCCAGGCCGCCGCCTCGCCTCTAGACGAGTCCGGCTTGGACTCTAGGCCGTAGCCCCTCCCCTTTCCTTTGTTTTGTTTTTCTTTCCTAGTCTATTTCTTGTCCACTACCCCAAGTAAATCCCCCCCTCACCTATATAAATACCCCCACACCCCCCCTCCAACACATCAAATCAAACCCCAAACCCCCTCTCCTCCCCAAGCCGCGCCCTACCCCGCGCCCCTCACCCACGCCGCCGCCTTAGCCGCGCCGCCCCTCACCCGCCGCCGCCGCCCCTATAGCGCCGCCACCGCCGCCCTAGCACGCCGCCGTCGCCACCGTTCGCCCCGCCTCGCCGAAGGTAGCCCCGCGCCTCTCTTTTTCTTCCCCGCGGTTCGGTTCTTTTAAAAGAAACCGTTCCGGTTTTCTTTTCCGGTTTTTCTCTCCGATACTTCGTTTCGGTTTCTTTTCCGAAACCCTAGATCGGTTTTCCATTTTCTTTTTCGGTTTCTTTTCCGAAAACCCTAGATCGTTTTTCGTTCTTCTTTGGGACCATTCATCTCAACGAACGTGATCACCCATTATTCCCGGTTAACGACGCCCGTTCATTTAACCGTTCGTCTCTTTCTTTTCGTCGGATTTATTCCGCGATCGCGATCTCAGATCCGATCTTCGTTCTAGTTTATCTTGTCGCCCGTTTATCGGAATCAGGTGATCCAAGCGCCTGGAGTTTCATCTCGAAACTCCGTTCCGTCTAATCAACTTGAACAAGTTTTTGCTATGATAAAATTTGACCTAGTTTCAACTTGCTAGAACCGAGTTGTTTTCTTCCGCCATTTGTTTTCCGTCGTTTGTTCGGTTCGTTCTTTCTTTGCAACCGGAGTTCTTAAGTTGAACTTTCTGGTTCGTTCTCTCGTTTGAGTTCTACTTGTGCATTAGATGAGTACTTATTGTGTGGTTACTATTGTTTGCTTACGATAGATTGACCGGAGTGTGACGAGTAGATCTATCAAGAGTTTTAAGTGCGAATCATCTTCATCTACATTGCAGGGAAGTTCACACTTTGATCATACCTTTTCTACAACCCAGTTTTATTGCATTAGATCAATCCTCTCACATTGCATGATTACGATCTAATTAAATTGTGGGATGGGAAGTAGATGAGGTAGTACCTATTACCTATTTATTTTGAAACCTTTGGGAGTTACTTCTACGTTTGCTTATTATGCCATGCTATGCTAGTAGACGTGGATTGGGTGAGTGATATCCATGACAGATGTGATTTGATAATTTTAATGGTTTATCTAAGGTGGCAACTTAAACACACATCTGGGTGGATTGAGGCACCTGATGTCTATCAGGACTTGCCTGTTTTTTTTGGACCGCCACCCAGGCTCAAAGGGATCATAAGATCTTTCATGATAGAAACTTTCGTGTGCAGCCACAAGCCATTATGGGCTCTGGCATAGTTGACTAAGTTGTGCGAACTCTTACAGTGGTGGACTAGCAGATGTAGGGGATGTAGGTGTACCAGTCTACCCGATCGTAAGGTGCTAGCGCTTCTGAAAGACTATGTCTCGGTCATCCGTCTTCTCAAACACCATGTAGTGTGAGAAACCAAACAGAGGCGATCGAGTCTTGTGGGGAAAAGTGCGCAAACCTCTGCAGAGTGTACAAACTAATCATGATTAGCCGTGTCCCTAGTTATGGACATCTTGAGTATCTAGTTCTTGGATTATCCTGTTGATCTCATCACGTTACTTTAAATGAATATTGTTGGGTTTAATGATGTTACTTAATTGGGATTGAGAATGCTCTCAACCATTCTCAATGTTCAACAACCACCATGATAGTAATTAATCTTATTCCTTTGCAGTAGGGAAAAATTGGCTTTACGCAAAAACCTTATAACCATAGAGCTTTTCCACCAGCCATATATGCATATAGTGATAGCCATTGTTCATCATTTTCTCTATGGTGTGAATTTGCCAGTACATTCCATGTACTGACCCATTTCGGGCTGCAACGTCTCATGTTGCAGGATTATCTTACGACGAGTAAGTGATACGTTAGGGTTACGATTTCTACACTCAACTTTGCCGTTGCTGTTGATGGGAATCCACAACCTTGTTGCTTCCGCTATATGGATTGAGGTAATAGTATTTACGTTACTTTATACATGTGATTTACCTCTGTTATAAATCCTTCGAGTACTGTGTGTGTTAGCATACCGATCCAGGGATGACACTTAAGCACAGAGACTTGATCCATTCGGGTCAGGTCGCTACAAGATGGTATCAGAGCACATGTTGACTGTAGGACGTGACCCTAGAAACTGGCAAGCCCATAGCAAAGATTTTTTCTCTACAACTTTCCCTTTCAAAAAGATCTTTTACCTCTCTTCTCTTCTGAGTTTATTCAAATTTCCCTTTAGTGACACCATACCCCCTTTTCCCTTTTGACCACACAAAGATTCGACTGATGAGACCACTCCAAGACGAAGTACAAGATATCGGACAACTAAGACCACTACGGAATGAAGAGTACTTTTCGTGCATCTGAATAATGGAAACTACAACGGTTGAAGACCGAAGACAAGTAGAATTTGAAGGCTCTGAAGAATCCCTAGATTTGTATGACCTAGGATGGCTACCCTGATGGAACTTAACAGATTATGGAAGTTGTCAATACCCGAGATCAAGGTGTATCGGAGGAAGACCGGAGCATGTAGAGTTAAGAACTGAAGGATTTGTCAAGGAAAACCCTAAGGCAGGATATATCAACTATGGAGAGATAGCTCATGGAAATGACAAGAAAACAACCATGGCTATCCATGAGGTTATCGCCCGCATATGCTATTGTCACCGTGCTGAGTTAAGCATGCATATGCATGGAAGGATTAAATGCTAGAAGGCTGATGGAGCACCTATCAGCAAGATGAAGTTTTAACCTTAGCCGGTGCATCACCAGGATCTGGAGTGTTACATCAAGAAGTTAAGATGGAGCTACAAGAAGCCGTATTTTGACAGGGAGCATTTCGTGAAGAACTTAGGACCCAGAAGTTGAAGTAGCCAGGCTAGAGTAGAAAAACCTCGAGATACTGAAGATTCGTCAGGAACGGAAGAACAGTAGTACCATGGTTCATGCCAATGTTGAAACCCAGAAGTTTCGAATGCCACTCCAGAAATATTAAAGGACGTCACGAGAAACTTTTTGTCAACAGAGAAGATC
This sequence comes from Triticum dicoccoides, assembly GCF_002162155.2. Taxonomy (NCBI): domain Eukaryota; kingdom Viridiplantae; phylum Streptophyta; class Magnoliopsida; order Poales; family Poaceae; genus Triticum; species Triticum dicoccoides. Next base: position 187,621,103 of record NC_041380.1, on the reverse strand, counting down.
TAGTAGAAGAAATTGAGAAGGACAAACACGATCGAAAGAAGCCATTGGAGGCATGAACAAGACTTGAAGAGTTTGGCGACGTTGACCTTAGAAGACCAAACCCCTGTTATACACCTACGTTAGATGCGACGATTGTGAGCTGTCATTTGTTTGATGTTTTTCGACAGCCACAACAAAAATCTGTCTTTTTCAAAACTATTGTCTGCATTGTGTGTATCCCTCTCCCTCTCTCTTATCTCACCCCAAACCCATGGACCCAATAGAGGATGAATGAAGATGAGCATATATTTTCTGGACCGATGAGTCAATTGGAGACAAACCGATGGATTCGGAACATGGAGGATCATATGGAGAACAACCCTATAGTCGGAAAGGATATGGCCCAGCATGATCTTCAGTGCTTTGAAAGAGGTGCTGCTACTTGGTGGAGAATGTACCAAACCATCAATGGATGGCAAGGAGTAACCACTTGGAAGGAATTTAAGTTGACTTTGCCAAAGTCTCGGTTCGTTTCCCAAAAGTTGAAGCCTTATGGAAAGGATATGAAGAAACCTTGTGCATGCAAGATTTGTGGAGAAATCGGACACACCCATAAAGAACACAAGGATGAATGCCCTAATTGTGAAGGAAGTCACCCAGTTGAAGAATGCCCCACTAGGCAGATTACTTGTTTCTCGTGTGAAGGGATTACCCACTATCCTACTCAGTGTCACTTTTACCCATGGTACGAAGGACCGTACAACAGAAGAAAGAAGTAAAGAAAGGAGCCCTTATGGAAATTTTAGAAGAACCCGTGATGAAGGAAGAGATGGAGGACACGCCCAAAGAAGAACCAATTAAACCCTGCACCAAGTCTTGCTATTCATGTGGAGAAGAAGGACACATCTCCCAGAATTGTATGAATGGGGATCTAGTAGAATTCCCGACAGAGGAAATAGAGTATGACCCACAGGAAATAGAAGCCCTGATTGGAATGGAAAAGTCTAGGAAGAGAAGCAGATTGGATTCCAGGAAGAACCTGAGTCATATTACCTGTTATAGGTGCAAGGAGTCAGGGCACTACCTCAACAGTTGCCCCATAAGGAAACCTCGATACTTGTCAGAAGTAATATGTTTTAGTTGTAATGGAGCAGTCACATTGCCAGAGAATGACCTAAGGAGAAGGAAACTTGTGCTAGATAGTTGAGTTTGCAACAAAAGAAATGGAGTAGTAGAAGAGAGAACATTTTCTTTTATATTGAGGTGTTGAGTTGAGACATGTAATGGAAAAGCGAGAGATTGTAATCAATTGAGAGTGAATAAAGTTAGCATCGTTGGTACTGATATGGATTTTATGAGTTGTTACTCTATGAAGAAGGATTTTGACCATTTCTGAGGATATGAGAAATATGGTCTATGGAAGATTTGTGCATTTTAAGGGTGGTAGTACCCTGTAATGGATTTCGGACAAAATGAATACGAGTTTTGTCTCGATATGTGTGATGCCCCAAGAGTATGTGGGATGAAGTTGGAGACCGTCAGTTGTTTGGACCAAAGGTGATCAAAGGAGTCAGAAGAGAATGTTAAGTTGAATCGAGATAGACTGAAGGTAGCTCAGTCCAGGAAGAAGAGTTATGTAGACTCAAAAAAAACGCAAGGAGGTAGTCTATGAAATTGGAGATAGAGCATGTCTTCGTGTGACCATTCTGCGAGGAGTTAAACAATTGGAGTTAAGGGACAGTTAGCCCCGAGATTTGTAGGACCATACCGAGTTTTGGAGCGTATGAGAGAAGTGGCCTACAAGTTTGAGTCACCCGAAGGACTGTCAGGAGTTCAAGATGTGTTTCATGTTTCCCAGTTGAAGAAGTGCCATGCAGAGATGGCCAATATTCCCATGTAAGGACGCTTGACCCTGGAAAGGATAATGATGTTCCACGAAGTGAATATGGAATTCATTTTATCTCGGTATGAGGGATATTCCATGAGGATGAAGAGATGAATTACTATTGGATATAAAGGAGGTATGATGTTGGAAATATGGATCAATGGAAATTCCATGACGAGTCTGAGTAATCATGTCCTCATTTGGTGCCAGTAGAAGGAAGGAAGACAATACAAATTGGATGGATTTAAGAATACTAGGATGTTGGATTAGAGATCCGTTGCCCCGATGATGAGTTCAAGGTTTACAAGTGATGAGATGGGCCATAACCCACATGCCCCAGGACCTGCCAAAAAGCAAGCACATTCTTGCTGAAGGAAGAACCCTGGAAGAGGATATACCTTTGTCGACAGACGATCTTATAGAAGTTACGCAAAACCTGAGAGTGGTGAAGGAACGATAGATGTTTGTTTGGCTTGCAGAATCAATGGAATTATCCGAACTTAGTTCGTCGACAAGAGAAATTCTGCAATGCTTGTGAGGAATGACCAAGTGTTAGTATGCGAGATTCGCTAAACTGTGTACATGGTAATGATTTGGGTGCGGGATGGATTGATCACCATACCGACTTACTCTTATTATTCGCCTTGCTATATGGGAGAGTAAATCTGAGTGACTTGCCTATAGTAGAGAGACGACGATATTAAACCTTGTTCAACCTTAGAATGGTATAAGAATTTTTCCCTTGTACATGGCAGCTTTGCCAACCGTAGGTTATACGGTGAGGATCACCCAGACCCATTTCCTGCAGGAGAAACCATAAATGATTGACCACCATGAGGTATCGATAGTTCTTTAGTTTTGGCGCCCAACCCGTCAGCTAAGAAGACCCAATGTCAGGATAACCTTACCAAGAGGAAAGGACAGAAGAATTGAGGAAAAGGTTATGCCACTACCGGAAGAGATTAGAGAAGGAATTTTCTCAAGGATCTGAGAAGACCGACACTGTCAAGAATAAGGATGGAGTATATGAGTTTTGATGGAACTATAACCATGCTTTTAAGGGTGGTAGCATCCCAGACCCCGGTGATGATTGATGGATTTTTGAGGAGACCCCCAAACCCTAACCTATTTCTTGCTAGCCTCTCTGAATCTCGAGGACGAGATTCCTTTTAAGGGTGGTAGGTTTGTAACATCCCAAATTTTCAATTTGGAATGTTATACATTAGATCATCATGCATATCTTATTTTCTTGCATTTTGGTCGATCCTAGAAATTTCACGCAACTCAAGGACCTTCGGAGAGAGTTGGAGATTTCGTTATTTTCATATTTGAGAGTTTTCTCGAATTTGAAAAGAGGATCATTTGATTTATTTATTTCATCTTCAATTATTTTCCGATATCAAAAATATGAGAGAGGGAATAATATGACTTTCCCAAAATATAGGAAAAATGAAGATTTAATAAATAGATCAAATTTCGTTTTCCGGTGTTTGTTTGTTTTTCTTTGGATAGGGAAAAATGCGCGTTTTTGAAAATTGCACTTTTAGGTCCATAGAAAAGTTCATTTTGTTCGACTCATTTTTAGGAGTCGGGGAAAATTTACTTTAGAATTTTTGGAGTTCGTTTAGATTTTCTTTTCTTTTGTTTTCTGCGCGCGAAACCATTTGAAAAAAAAGTGAGCCAGGCCAGTCGGGCCAAAGGCCCAGCCAGCCGGCCGCCCTCCCCAGCTGCGCGCGTGCGCAGGCGCCAGGCGCCAGTGCGCCAGGCCGCCGCCTCGCCTCTAGCCGAGTCCGGCTTGGACTCTAGGCCATAGCCCCTCCCCTTTCCTTTCCTTTGTTTTTCTTTACTAGTCTATTTCTTGTCCCCTACCCCAAGTAAATCCCCCCCTCACCTATATAAATACCCCCACACCCCCCCACCAACACATCAAAT